>NC_056737.1:1798416480-1798613980 GCF_019279795.1 Protopterus annectens
TTTCTGATTAATCTGACAAGTTAAGTATTGTTTCATTTTTTGAACTGCACTGACCCTAACAGAAAAAGTTTAACCTGTAAAATTTAATTTTCGGGAGATATATATATATATATATATATCTATATATATCTATATATATCTATATATATATATAAGCAGATGACAGTGAGGATTTAGTGTTAGGCGATAGTGAGGGACTGTAGTTTATATATGTTTAAGGGGTTAAGGTGTGTGCAATAGTGACAGACTGTCTTGGTGGGAGGTAAGTGTAAAGTGAAGGGATCCATATATATATATATATATATATATCTATATATATCTATATATATCTATATATATATATATATACATATGTGTGTTCGATTCTTGGCTGGGGTACCTTCTTTGCGGAGTCTGCATGTCCTCCCTGTGGTCGCGTGGGTTTCCTCCGGGTGCTCCGGTTTCGTCCCACATCCCAAAGACATGCTGTAGGTGGATTGGACACTCTAAATTGGCCCTAGGCATGAGTGTGTGCATGTGTGTGCTTCTGTGGAAGGTTGGGTGCCGGGCTGGCAACTCGACACTGTAAAAGTCAACTGCCAATCATGAGCGAACAGGTGATCCGCTGTGGCGACCCGTAACCGGGAAAAGGCTGAAAGAAGAAGATATATATATATATATATATATATATATATATATATATATATATATATATGTATATATATATATATATATATATATATGATTGACTTTTCAGAAAGTTGACTTTCATATGGCCGAGACCATATTATCGTTTTTCGAAAAGTCAACCACGGGGAATTCTTATCTCAGTACAGTGCGGAATGGGAAAATTTCCTTCTTCTGCACTGTAGTGCAATCTTGGAATTGGTATATTTAAGTTACAGGGGGTGGGGTGGGGGCACAGCCTCCCACAGTGGGTGCAGGGGGGCTTGCCCCCCTACTAACACTTGAAAGGTAAGTGCTTGTTTTGTGTTTTGTGTTTATTTTATTTGGTCGGCTTTTCGAAAGTCGATCATATGGTTTCAGCCATATGAAAGTCGACTTTCTGAAAAGTCGACCACGTAAAGTAGACCTCTCTCTCTCTCATATATATATATATATATATATATATATATATATATATATATATATACATATATATATATATATATATATATATATATATATATATATATATATATATATATATATATATATATATATATATATATATATATATATATATATATATATATATTTTTTTTTTGGGTGGGGGGGGGACTTCCAGCTGCATTTGGGTTTCAAGGGTCATTATGGAAGGGAGTTAGCTATTTTTGTTTTTAATTAGAATATATTTAGCTCTAGGGATGAAATATTATGAGAAACCAGAGAAGATCTTTTATTTGCCCTATTCTCTGAAATGCCAGATGCTGCATGATGGAAAGTTTCTATTAATAAAAGCTTGCATTTAAGGTAGTGTTTACATTTTAATCCATATGACCTTTAAATGCATCTATTATGCATTATTTATTACCTAATATAATTTTTATCAAGTATTGTAGGATACCTTTGCTAGATTCTAACCTCTCTAACATTGGCTATTTTGGTCTCGTTAACAGGTAGTACTTAACCTGTTAAACCTAGTATGGCATTAAAAAATATACGCACACACAAACACACATATATTAGACTATGTGATGATGGAGGGATTAGTTCACCTAATATTGAATGATAGTCACTAGTATCAGTACATAAAACCATATACTCTCTCTTCACCATTTCACACCATGTGGCACATTAGCCGATGATTGCCCCTCCAAGCATTCATTGCTTTTGGTCAAGTTACCAGCCTGGTACCCAACCCTTCTAGGAAGGCACACCATACTCTCACAGCAGGGAAGACATGCAGACTCCACACAGAAGGCACCCCAGCTGAGAATCAAACCAAGGAACCTTTTGCTGTAAGGCCACAGTGCTAACCTCTCTCTGCACCAGTGCACCTCCCAGTAGCATACTGGGTAGATATATATTTGAAACCATAATGTAAATGCATGTATGAATCTATTTGTGAATAGTTTGAAATGAAAATTCTCACTCAATCTGTAAAAATGCTAGACAGTAAAATGTTATAGACATGGAGGGCTAATGAAAGCGAAGAATTCCAACTGATGAGTGGTGTCAATTTAAATGAAGAATGCATTGGTGTGGTTTGTTTTTAATTATATAAATGTATGATTGCTTAAGCCATAAGTGATGGTTTAATAAAAATATTCTTGTTTAAAAAAAAAGAATGCTATTTAACTACAAATGGAGGCAAATAAACGTCAGATTCAATGTAAATTTCTAAATATTCTTGACTTTCAAGAGTCATCAAGGGGTGGTAAGCAGTTAGTTATGGCATTTTGTTTAATTAGATAAGATTGTTTTATTGTGTGTATACTTGCCTTTTAAAAAAAAGTAAAAGTATATGTGATGTTTGTTTTGACATGCATTTGAGCAGTACATTAGTTTATATTTTAAAACTTAGGTTTTGATGGAACAACTTTTGATAAAATTTCCAACGACCACTGCATCACTGCTCTATGTATATGGACCCCTATCAGAGGATAGAAAGTTCATATGACTGAAACTCATTTGACTGAGACCATCAGACTGAAATTTCAAAATACTGAAAAATCACTTGACTAAAACCCATAATAATGAAATCTTGCAATGCTAAATTTCAACATACTGAATTGTAAAGTAGACGATATAAAACCAGAATAGGTGTGGGGCCGCATGGCCCTGTCTTCTTGAGAAGGCAGAACTAACCTGGTAGGTATGATTAGATGCTTTACATTGACCAGGTTTGAATGACAGTCTGTCCATTAGCTGTTTGTTAAAGCTTAAAGCACTTAACAGATGAATTTCTGTTTTTATAACATTTTTTACTTTATTTCACATATTTTGTATATTTTTATATGTGATATGATGGTTGGGAGTTATTGTTTTGCTACTGAATTGATTTTATAAGCTCATCAGGTTATCCCTGGGCTATTTTATAACCATTTAGGATATTTTTATATGCTAATTTCAGATAATATATTCTATATATTCATATTTTTATATAGTGTTATAACTTGATTCCAGTTCAGTTTTATATTGGGGATGTGTACATCTGTGGCTACAGCAATTCAAGTTAGCTCTATGTATTTGTTGTTTTTCTTTTCTTCTCTTTGTGTTGCTTTATGTCGTAATTGAATGCATTTGATCAGAACAGAAAATGACATCATGTTAAAATGTGGTTAAAAGAATGTATTTCTGTGCAATGTCTGTATCTGATAAAGTTGCTATTACTATTTGGGATGAAAACTGTTATATTTGTTTCTGTTGCAATAAATTAAAAGTGACTGTGGAGTTTCTGGCGCACTTGCTATTTTTATGCTGGGATCCCTTTTTGGTGTGGATTCTGCAGCTCTTATTGCCTGCATTCTGTGGTTTGTGACTTTTTTTCTTGCTCGTGGTTTTACTCATTTTTTTTTGTACTTTTGCAAGCACCTGCAGCAATTAGAGAGACCACTAAGGTTCCTCACAAGGAAAATTCAAAGTCTTCAGCATCTTTCCTATGAGGACCGTCTGAAATTACTCTCACTTTATTCTGTTTCATACAGACTACTCAGAGGCAATCTCTAGCTTGCATATAAGGCACTCTATGAACCTGCTTTATTGGAAATGTTGCATATGAGTAAGTCAAATGGTACACGGGTTACTCGCTCTAATAGTCTTAACCTGGTATGTCATATTAATAGATCTTGCTGGATGGACAGATTTGTCTCCCAGAGGTTGTCACACCTTTGGAACAGACCCCACTTCATGTCAAGAAGAGCACCTCATAGACCCTCTTGAAATGCAATGTGGATAATTGGATGGGTAACTGTAAATTCACACCAGGGGTCCCACCTATGACCCTCTCGGACAGAGATGATAGGTGCTGATTGTAGAAATAAGGGTAAAACTTGGTAAGGCTTGTAACAGCCCTGGGATCAGTAGCCTAGTAACCTCCTATGTTTCTAATGATTTTATATATATATATATATATATATATATATATATATATATATATATATATATATATATATACGCACACACACACACACACACATATATATATATATATATATATATATATATATATATATATATATATATATGTATATCACACACACACACACACACACACACACACAAATATATATATATATATATATATATATATATATATATATATATATATATATATATATATATATATATATATATATATATATATATATGTATGCGTCCCCTTCAGATCATCAAACTTTTAAAAGCTCGACTTTCATATGACCAAGACCATATGATCAAACTTTTAAAAGTTCATAGGTTCATAGGTTCATAGGTTGGTACTAGGCTATCAGCCCTAGGGCCTATACAAGCCTAGCAATAACAATTCCCTGGATATTTCTTCCCACAATATTTACTTCTTCAGACCCTTGTCTAACAGGGCATCTGACATGATCCCAGGGGTGAATTTCCTATCTCCCATCCAATCATCAAGGTTCCTTTTGTAGAGGGCCAAAGAGACGCTCTGCTTGACATGTATGGGAAGTCTATTCCAGAGTATGGAGAGTCTCTGGGTCAGGAAGCTATCCCTCCAGCATGTTTTGTTCATTGTGATGATAAGGTTTATATCCCTGGAGCATGTGGCTCTGAGGGATTGGGATTTCTTTAAGTGGAGCATGTCCAACAGCTCAGGGTTTAACATGGCCTTGTATGTTAAGCAGAGATCGCCTCTGAGTAGGTGATATGCCACAGAGTATAGCTGGAGTTTTTTTAGACGGTCAGCATATAGTATCTGCTTTAGGCCTGTGATTCTTTTAGTGAGGTATTTCTGTGGCCTTTCCAGCTGTTGCAGATGTCTTGTGAGGTACATACCAAATAGGGCATTATACTCTGTAATGGGTCTAATGAGGGATGAGTACAGTGGGACAATGACCTCCTTTTTTCTGGACAAAAAGCTCTTAGTGATGAGGTGTGCCTCATAGAAGGATTTCCTGACTGTTGTGGCGATGTGATTATCGAAAGTGAGACCACTGTCCACCTGTGTCCCTAAGTCTCTCATCACACTTTCGATGTTTAGTGTACTGCCACCTATGTGGTAATTCATGGGTACATGTTTTTTTCCAAAGGGGATAACTACACATTTCTTGGCATTAAGCTTGAGCCCATGGCTCTGGTACCAGGCATTTATTTCTGTAAGGCCCTTTTGTAGAATATCCACATCATTTGGGGATTCAACAATGGCTCCCAGTTTGCAGTCATCTGCGAACTTTGTTAGCCAGAGTCCCTTAGTGTTGACCTGTACTTCACAGAGGTAGATGCCAAACAAGAGTGGTCCCAGGACTGAACTCTGAGGTAATCCACTTGTCACTTGTCTGGAGCTGGATTTGGAGTCGGCTACTTTTACAATCTGGGTTCTGTCAGTAAGCCAGTTAGCAACCCATCGAATGATGTAGGGATTTAAGCCCAGCTTAGTAAGTTTATCTATGATTCCAGAGTGGGGGATGGTGTTGAAGGCCTTGTCGAGGTCCAAATAGGCTATGTGGACTGCCTTACCCTCATCCACAGCTCTGGAGACTGATTCAAAAAAATCAATCAGATTCAAGAGACAAGATCGGACCTTCACAAACCCAAACTGGGTGGGGTCTAGTGTTTGAAGGTTGCCAATGTCTTTGTTTATAAGATCCATGATAATGCGTTCCATGCCCTTGCAGATCAGGCTTGTCAGACTGATGGGATGGTAGTTCCCGGGATCCAAGGGGGATCCCCCCTTGTGGAGTGGGATAACTGTAGCTGTGCACCACTCAGTGGGCACAAAGCCTGAGGTGAGGCTATGATTAAACATGACACTTAGGTGAGGTGCCAGTTCATTTTGTAGTTCATGTAGTACACAGCCTGGGATGTCATCTGGTCCCATGGATGCTGTATTCTTAGCTTTGGATAGTGCGGTTTCTACCTGTGTGGTCATGATGACCGGAATTTAGCAATCTTTTGGTATTGAGATGGGCCCTTTAGGGGGTGAGAGGGGGGTGAAGTTGGCACTAAATCGATCTGCCAAAATATTGGCAATATCCTTGGGATCAGTATATTTAATGCCATTCTGTTGTAGCTCAGAGCAGATCTGAGCATTGCCATTTAGATTCTTGACATAACTATAGAATACCTTGTGGTTGTCTTTGGAATCTTTGGCAATTTTATTTTCGTAACTATCTTTTGAGGATTTTATGAGGGATCTCAGCTTCTTACTGAGGCTGGTGAGGGAGTTTTTTGCATCCTGGAATTTTCCTCTTTTCTGCAACAGTTTCTTCCTTCTGTTGTATAAGTTGTTTATAGCAGGGGACCACCAGATTGGTTTCCTTTTTTTGGAGAAGAGCATCTTGGTTCTACTTGGGATGGCACAATTCATGCACAAGTGGATGTGCTCGTACAGTGCCTTAGTGTAGGATTGTGCAGTCGAACTTTCAGATCCCGTCTGTATGGGTGTCGTGAAGTTTGTCACTTCTGACTTCAGTAGCATGAAGTTGGTTTGGAGAAGTTTTTTAAGGAGGTTTCCTTACTGGGGTTTGGGGGTGGGATGTAGATGTCAAGGATGATTTGCTTATGGTCAGACCTGACCAATGAGGGGGTGACCACTGGTGTGGAGCATGTATCTCCCGTGTTGGCATTGACCAGGTCTAGGATATTGGAGTCCCTGGTGGGACAATGGATTAGTTGATCCAGGGCGTTGGAATTTATGAATTCCAAGGACCATTGGGAAAAGGAGTTGGTACCAGAGTAGTTTTCCCAGTTAATGGCAGGGTAGTTGAAATCACCCAGTATTAGGGTGTTTGGTTGTATCTTAATATTGTCCAGTATGTTTAGAAAGGTGTAGTGAGAATCTTGGTGCATGGTGGGGGATCTGTAGCAAGCTACAATTTGGATTGCATTCTTACCTAGTGTTAGTTGCACCTGGAGAATTTCAGATGCATTGTGTTGGGCAACTAGCCTGGAGGTGTGAATATCCTTGGTGAATATGGACACTCCTCCACCTTTAGTGTTTTGGTCTTGGTTTTGTGGCCGAAAAGTGTGGTAAGAGTTGTAGCCTGGTATTGCAGGGGTGATCTCTGGGGCCTTGAACCAGGTCTCAGTTACTGCACAGATATTGATGTTCTCCATTTTTAGGAGTGCCTCGAGAGAGTGCATTTTGAGGTTTAGACTTCTAGGATTGAGTAACATTACCTTCAGATTTTGCATGCTTGTATCTGTTATGGTGGTGGTTTTATTCTTTGAACCTTGCCTAAAAAAGGCACTATTGGGGTGGCAAGAGCTTTAGCCAGTAACCTGAATCCCAGGGGTGACAGCTGCAGACCAACTCTGGCAAAGCATTGTGGTTTGTCAATCATGTCTTCCCAGGCAGACAGATACTGGATCCCCTTTGAATGACACCAGAAGCTAAGCCAATTGTTGAAGTCAGTCATTTTGTCCTTATACTGTTGTATCATTCTGGGTGAAGGCAGGATGCTACTCAGGGCTAGGGTCATACTTACCTGGGCCACATGATCCAACAGATCTTCCATGTCTCTTTTCATGTAGTCCAGGGAGGTACATCTCAAGTCATTCACTCCAGCATGGACAATGACAGAGTCGTATTTGTACTTGTTTTGCAGTGACCTGAGTGCATGCATTATGTGGCGGATCCTGGCACTCGACAGGCAGTTGACTGTAATTTTCTCCTTGTTCAGCCTGGTGAGTGGGGCATCAGTGTGCCTGACTATAGAGTCACCTATGACTAAAGTGTTGGGTAAATTGTCTTGCCTTAGGGGCTGTTGTTGGGTGGCACACTGGTGTTGTGAGCTATGTGTCACTTTGGTTGTGACTGGTGTATGTTTGCATTTCAGCTTCAGAGGTCCTTGTTGCTTGGGCAAGTTAATGTTAAGGGCCTCCGCATATGTGGGTATAGTGTTGCTATGTGTGGGTGTTGATGGTGTGGGTTTTGATGGGCTATGAGTTGCTTAAGGTGTAGAGCAGGTGTTAACCTTCTCCTCTTGACTATCTAGCACAATCTTGGCCGGAGAGAGCTTTGCTTCCAGTTTAGCTATGTAAGTGCATTTCTCGCAGGATGTAGTGTTGGTTGGTAGGAGGAGAGGATTGTCTGTGTACATAAGGGAGATGCCATGTTGCCCCAGTATGCCCAGATTCACCAGGTGGACAGGATAAATCACAGGAAGCTGACCCTTGGGCATGTCTGTTTAGGTGCTTTTTTTGTAAAGGTTAAGAGCTGTTTTCCCTTACCTTTTCAAGGTACTTTGCAATTATAGGCTCTTTAGTGCCTACGATTAATTTTTCCTTATTGACAAGGAGAGTTAAGTGCTTGTATCAGTTTCAGGCTTTCTAGTGCTTTCCAGCAGGTTCTAGAGCAAGTGCTAGTCACAGGGGTTCAGATTTTAGTGCTACTACTGAGAAACCAGCTAATTCTAAGGGAAAATTTGAAGAGCAGACTTTCTGGCACCTGGAATAGTTTAATTATAGCCTCGCAGTGCTACAGGATGCGAAAAATGTGCAAACACATGTGTTTTTAAGCCAGAAAGTTGAAAGGAATAGAAATCAGCCCAAAAAGCCTAATGAAATTACAATTTCAGAGCTGGAAACCACTCCTCTAGTGTTAGATAGGCAGTACAATGCTCACCACTCCCACTGGTAAGCAGTAGGACTTCCCTCTACCACAGCAAGGCCTGGATAGCTCTGAACACAGAAAATAAAGTCCAAAGGTGGGAAATGAGCAAACAAAATAGCATTTTTTTTTTGTTGAAACAGGCTAAACAATGCAATAATACAGTAAATAAACACAGAAAAGGCTAACACACTTATGTGTGTAGTCCTAAATAGTAAATGAAATTAAAACTCTACAAAATTAGCAATTTAAAACTTTTTAAATGAAGCAAGGCAAGTGCACAACTGAAAAACAATTTAAGAGGCAGTAATAGAGCAGAATAAGTAGCTAGTCTACATATACAGAGAAGTCTATATATACAGAAAAGCAGCTAAAACACACAAACAATTCAGATGCAGTGCAACCTAGAGCACTTGAGTTATAGCAATATTAAGGTAATTAGCGGACCGGAGATCTGCTGTGGCGAACCCTAACCGGGAAAAGCCGAAAGACACAACAGCAACAACAACAGATATAATAAATGCTCAAAAATATACTCTATATTTCCAAAATGTTTGAGAAGCATGGTCAGAACACAAGGAGATTCAGGCAATTTCTTTTTTTTTTTTTTTTTTTTTTTTTTGAAAGGGAAAAATGAGAAACAGAAGGTCTTCTCAGATGTTCTCTCTGTATTAGGCAGAATGAGCTAATGACACTAGACTGGAAGGAGTGTCCTAGATCAGATTTACAGTAGGGGCGGGCAACTGCAAAACCACCACAAAATGAAAGTTTTTAAACAGATGAAGGAGCAAAGAGACTCTAGCTTTTAACTGCAAACAAATCAGTTACCCATGCAGATTAGTTAATAGCAATAAAATACACTAAAAACTATGCAGCAGGCAATAACAAGTGTTATATATAAATTGCTAAAAACAATAATCAGTATAAATAATCCAAAAAAAAGGATACTTATATATCTCAGATCAGAGTTGTAGTCAACGCCCCTCCTCCACTCTGCTCAGTGTGTTCAAATGGTCTGAACAAAGATCTCCATACTTTTCAGCAATGTAGTATGATCTCAGAGTTGGTATATTTAAATAGCGGAGTGAGGGTGCAGTGGGGGGGGCTTGCCCCCTGCTATAAAAGTTTATTTAATTATTTTTTTTATTGTTTTACTTTTTTTTTAAGATGTTCAAACTTTTAAAAGTTCGATCATATGGTCTCTGCCATATGAAAGTCGAACATTTGATAAAGTAGACCCATATATATATATATATATATATATATATATATATATATATATATATATATATATATGCATCTAGGAAGTTTGCTCGAAGTTTTATCAAAAAAGCGCTTTCGTTAAAGCGTGTTACAAAAAAATAAATAAATAAAGCACTACATTTACATTTTAGCAGTGTGCCCCCCACACCCCTCCACTTTAATATTCTCCCTCTGAGACCGCACTACAGTGGGAAAAACGGAAATTTCCCTTACCCGCACCGTAGTACAGCCTCGGCAATAGGCATACTTATGCAAAAGTGCTTCTTCGGTAAAAAGCACTTTTGCGTAAATATGCTCGGCCTTTTGTGACAAACGTCCTAGATCCATGTATAAATATATATATATATATATATATATATATATATATCTATATATATATATATATATATATATATAGATGTGTGTGTGTGTGTGTGTGTGTGTGTGTTTGTGTGTATAAAATATTGTATGTATATGTATTATATACGTGTGTTAAGTACATGACTAGATGTGTATCTGTTTGTGTGTGTGTGTGTGTGTGTGTGTGTGTGTGTGTGTGTGTGTGTGTGTGTTTGTGTGTGTGAGTTTGTAGAATGTCAATGGATAGCTGTAAAAGAAACGTATATACATAAGTATGTGCACATATAGTGACTCCTTACTGAAGGTTGGCACCTTACTCATGGGCAAACCCTACCCATAGCCCCTGCCCCTAACCCTAACCCTATCCCTACCCCACCCTCTAAACCTTCATATTATGTTACTAATTTCCCTAACAGAGCCACTACAGAATACAGAAGAACATAGAGCACACACAAAACAAAGCATATATAACACTGACTCTATCCTTTCACTTAACACTTACTCTAACCCTAACCCACGAACACCTGCATATTTAGACCAACAGCTATAACGCATTCTTGCACATCTTCACAACCACCACTTTTTCTTTCAAACATTAATTTTTCTGCACACTCCTGCTTGCCTACATTCTGTAAAACTAATTTCACCCATATGTGATTCACGAAAATAAGGTTTCACTCATTTGTGCATTGTCTCTTTTTTTACACCTACAAAAACTTGTCTATCAAATGTGTATTCTACCTTATGAGTTAAAATGGAGAGAAAAAGTTGGCAGGAGAGGTAGTAGGGAGAAAGAGGAAGAAAGGTAGTGAAGGACACTGAGAAGCAGCAGAAAAACAGAAACAAATCACTATGTAATGACAAATTTGGAAGTGCTTGCAGTAAGATGGCTAGAAATTGGCTGGCAATGACTAAGCTTGGACAAATGGTGACTAGGAAGAGCTGACAATACACAAGGGATGGCTTCATACACAAGTGAATGTGATGCACACGGCTGTTGATACATTGGGTACAGGCTCCCTGTTGACCATCCAAAAGGCTCTATGAGACAATCTAAAGAACAAAATTGGCCAGAGTGGCTAGTGGCATGGGCCATAACTTTCTCTGGTGCCTGATGTCAGTGACCCACTGGTGAAGTGAATATACAATTCACTTTAGTACGGTCTTATTAGCAGCTGTGAAAAAAGCCATTGCACTATCAATCCTTTCTTTTGCCATCTACCACACTGATCGATGAGGTACAGTGGGAAACTGAGATGGTCAACTTGCCTTGTACAGGTGGATCTCCCATCACCCAGTGATGCACTCCCCATCTTCTAACCCACCACAGTTACAGCCATATTTATTGATTTGAGCTTGGGAAGTATTATACAGCAGATTTGGCCATACTGCATGGATACCTCATGGACATTATCAACTAGGGTTTCAGTAGGTATTCTGCATTACCTGAAAAGCAGTGGGTATGCCTGGCAGGCAAGACTAATGCATACTGTCCTTGGCTCTGTATATGTCTGATTATCACAATGCCTGTACATATCAACTAGGTATCCATGTGAAAGTTCACTATACAAGAAGTTGTGAAATGGGTGACTTTTATGCTAGATGTGAGGAAAACAGACACTGCCAGAGTGATGAGCACACTTATACGTTATTACCCCATATCATTGCATACTACCTGGCAGGTGATAGAATGATAACCTTTTCTCCAGGTAGGTAACCTTTACTGCCTTATGTGTGTAAAGCATATCAGAATGTATATTTAAAAAGTGGTTGCTGTCGTAGAAACCATGCATAGTGGAAGCTCTATCCCCTGGTGTTTTGGGGAAATAGATATACTCATCCATATGTGGAAGCAGAGTATGCACTGGGCCACAGAACACTCTTGTGCATGCCTTATGTCAACAATAACACACACCCTGTAGGGCATTAATGATTGCTTGGTGGATAGGCTCATAATATGTGTGTAAATGTACAGTATGCTTGTGTCATGTTTCTTCCTTATGGGTGTTTGAGAAACAGTGCCCATAACAGCAATTCTTTATAATAGTATCCTAACATATAGTACCTCCTTAAATTGTTACACCTGCATTTGTTATGACAGGAATCATTGCAGACTTCAATTTTATATGCAGTGCATTTATCTTAAAAATATGTGCACAATTCATTCTAATTGCAATATGTAACAAGCAATAAGGAAAGTATATCTATTAACACATGTAAAGAGGTGCACGCTGCCAGTGTGCAGGAATAACTGGCAGTTATATAATGAATACTAGTAAGATATGTAAAGAAGCATTGTACACGCACCCTCACCTGCATAGCAGCAACAATCTTCTTCTGTAATGGAGGCTGTTCTCTATAATAGCCTCCTGAGCTGCAAGAAGATGAAAACAATAAATAAATAAAATAAAAAGTCCTAAATTATTTGCCAATATTACCATATAGAAATTACAAGACAGTTTTAATGACAATCTACTATTACAGACTTCAGGGGTCTTTGCTCTGAACTTTTCTTCCCACAGACTGAGAAGGCCAATATGGTACCTCCAGTATTTGCTCTAGGTGCGCTGGCAGTGCTCACTAGAGTAGGGTATGAAAATGGCATTCAACACTCCCCTGGCAAGACTGTGCCAAATATCCACTTAATTTTGAGGACCTCAAAGGAGTCTCCAGTCAGGTGCCCAAGGTGGTCTCTGTCCAGCGACAGTAGCAATATCTTGCATTTTTACTGTACCATTAAGGGCTGCCAATATCAGTATCCTTGAAAACCATAGACTTTCACAAGGTCACATTCCAGTTATTTACATTAGCCATTTTTTAGTCAAATATTCTTGTTTACATATGACATGCAACATCAGGCAGCTAGTTAACATGACCAGTCAGGTTTCCACTTTTGCTTAGCAGACAAAAGAATGGCATGGCATCTTTGTATTAGGGTATGAGCACTGGCCATGAAATGGCTGTATGATCTGCTACTCCACTGTATTTGCAAATTTATTTTTTAGCACCTCTTTGTAATACAAGAGAATAATACATTTAGCTATGCTCCTGCAGGGGTCACTGATCCTCCTGTAAATGCTCAGTGCTTGGCATTTGTGATGGATCGTCTTTACCCTGGCCAGTAATCAAGGACCATCTATCCTCACCACTGACACTGGTGACAGACCATCACTAAAACAGGAATGGATTTACACAGTATTTTAAGGTGCAGCTCTTTGCATCAAGGACAATTTTCCCCAAGAGCTCATCCAATTGACTGACACACCCACACTTGTGTATTTAATTTTCACTCACACACCCACACCTGGGTATTTGATTTTCGCACACACTCCTGGGAAAGGCTGGCACAGATTTACTGGCTGTGGCCCCTTATGCCCAGACAATAAGCTAATGATGCTGCCACCAACCAGTCACTGTGAGGATCTTACAAGGATATTCAATTATACTGATTCAAATCAATGCTAACATAAATGGTAGGGTGTAACCCAAGCAGCAAAGTTTTTCAGGGTGGTCAAGGAGTCAATAGAATAAGCTTAAGTACTCTCAAGATGTTAAAAGTAATCTCTAAAAGACAAGCCATGATAAAAGGTATACAATATTTAATAAAACATAATAAAATAGAAAACATGAGAATATTAAATATTTAAGTGCAATAAACATTAGAGTTTCAATCACAGGAGAAATTAAAATAAAAATAAAAAATAACACAGTTGGACAGATTCCAAGCAGATGTAGAAAAACAATACCTAGCTAATCTGACTGGAATTCCTGGTTGTCTAAAGAAGAACTGCTCCCTAGCTAACTTATTTAATTCCGCAAGGCAAGATGCTGTTAAGCTTACTTCCACTAGGCAAGGTGATGATCTTCCATCCTCTGACTACAACAGAACTGACTGTGATAACTGTCATTGACTTTTAGATCAGGTTCCAAAGAAAACAAAACAAAACCAGCTGATCTTTGAGTTCCATCCTCTCAGTGCTGCTTATAGAATGACATCACATTTGATTACATGGCTATGGTAGAGTACAGATTCAGCTTTTCTAAGATCTGTTACAGTATTTGAAAATTATAGAATTCTTTGTTTAAACATAAACATTTAATCAGTTATAATAACACTGTTGATACATTTTTAACATAAGCATATGTACAAGTCAGTCAAGTCACTGTGATAGTCAAATGACAGAAAACTATTTACAAAATTCCAGCTAACTATGCTGGCATGTGTTACACAAGCACTGCCCTATTCTCCCTGGTACAGATGGCAATAACTCACACTGTCACAGCATTAATGTTATCACAATTAGAAAAATATGAAATTCAGGCACATTCATTATCTGGTACCTCCTTACTATATTTGCCATGCTAGAAGCTTCTGTGTACACATTGAGCCTCATCATTAACCGAGTTTTAAAAGCAGGACTTTTAAGTGCAGCTTTTATTTTGGAAATTTTAGCGTATTAGTAAATAGTTTATGTTACATGCTACTACACTTCTTCCACTAAATAAGGATTTTTCTGCAAGTGTGCACTTGTATAGATTATGTTTACATTGTTGTGTAAAGGTACATCCATGTTGGCAGTGTGTGTATGTGTGTGTGTGTGGGGGGGTGTACACTGCCATAGCAGTATACAAATTATCTTTCTGTGAGTGCAATGTATTTCTTATTGGTCTTTGTGTATAAAGAATCCATGTATACCTGTACAGCATGCACAGAGGTGTTCAGTGTTTACTGGCATGATGCTGGCAGAGGGCACTTATGTTATGTTAACTCATGCAGCACTTGCTATAGCACATATTGTCTGGGGGAGAATTGGATTCTACAGATATTATATGTGATACACTTGGTGGATGGTGCCTGAGAGTAAAACAGCATCCCCTTGGAAATGAGTATCACTGGTTATTAATGTGCTTTTTCCTTACTGGTGGTGAGGGGTGCAGGCAGGAGAATAGATAGGCCTGTAAGAAAAATTGTAAATGGTATGCAAGTGTAAGTGAAATATGTAGGCCCCAAATACGTATTTGTCTGTACTTCCACAGCACACTTTGTGCAGCAGAAACCAGAATGTTCCTGGTATTTGGCAAAATGTCCCTACTACTATTGATTGTTTCTGGTCTTAATAAGGTTATGTTTTAACTATGTCTTTAATGTGTACCTTACTGTATGTATACATGTGAAGACTGGTAGAGAAGGGTGAAGGCTGCCAGCCTAGTCAGATAGAATTTTATAGATAACTCTGTCATTTGTAAATATGCATGGTAAACTACAGGCTTGTTGTCTTAAATGTAAAGAAATACTGTTACATGTGGAACTGGAAATAAATGTGACAACAGTGCACTCTACTGACCAAAGTAAAGCATGTGGTGACCATTTGAAGTTGACAGTAGTGCCGAAAAGTCTAGATGAAGAAATTATTTCTATTGTTTTAACCAAGAGTTAAACTGATAGATTTAAACATGCAAATGTATTTTTATTGCTCTGTTTCCTAACCAGTTGTAAGATAACAAAAGGGAGATGCTAAGAATGTAAATGCAGTTAATCTGTCAGCCTGGGAACACCAGGAAAGTGTAAAAGATGATGCAATGTTTATCAGAACTGCAATTGCAATTTAAACAGAGAGAATCAGAAGTTATTGAACATTTTTGTCTTGATCATCCAACTCGCAGCACAATGCCTGTTTTCTTATGTAAGTTATCTTAGACTTGTGTTTTCTTTTAGAAATAGCTTGGACTAGAAAGGTTAGACTAAGTGTTTTCCTGTAATGTCAGAACTGTACTACTGAATTATTTTAAGTAATTCTGTGTGATCTCTGAACTCTTGACTAGCACTGACTGTGAAGTAGAAAGTATTGTCTTGTGGTTTTAATTATTTATTATTAAATATTTTAAAACGTTTTAACTGTGGCTGGTTTTGTGTAGAGATAATTTAAGCTTTAGAGCGCATTGTATACTTATAGTGATTACTGTACCAAGTCACTCTAATAAGCCTTGACTGTTTAGTCACATCTACCAATTGGATAATAATATTGCACAGTAATAATTGGACACCCTTTTAAGGGCCTTTGAGTAGCTGATAGGTATTAGCTGGGTGATGGCCAGTGGTACTACCATATAGTCTGGGTAAAAGGGGCACAGCTGGAGAACCTGTGCCAGCCTTCTCCAGACGTGTCTGTGTGCTTATCTCAAAGTGTGTGTGTGTCAGCTACTTGGGCAGGGGCACAAAGCACTGGTTGGACAGAGAGGGTGCTGGAGATTTTAGCTTGCCCAGCTAGGCTGATTTCTGGATCCTATAACTGTCCCAGTGGGGAGTCTTACTTGGAACCTGGGGAACAAGGGAGCCACCAGCCCCGGACTGACTGTGATCTCTGTGCGCTCTTAAGAGAAATTGCACTTTACTGTGTGTATTTGTTATCCTTTCCTCTCATATGAGAAGACCTCTCTGGTGTTAGTGGTAAGGATTGAGGCTCCTTGATTGCTGGGCCAGGGCATGGGCATCACAATACAAATAGTGCACATTAATGAATATACCAGTTAGCTGTGATACACATGGTCTGAAGGTATGTTTTCATGGTGGCAAGTGTAACTGTTATGTTACCTTGAGTGGCCATTGCAAGCTGTTGCCACATGAATTAGAGTTTTTTTTTTTTTTTTGTTTTTTTTTTTAGGGGAGGTGGCTAGGTTTTCTAATACCAAAAGAAGCACATATGACCACACAGTCCTCACATCTATATGACTTGCTCCCTACATTTATCAAGGCCACAACATTCTTGTTGCAACAGTACTCTTCTATTTCACTTTGTTTTGGGCATATATTAGGTAGGGATGTAAAGGTTCTCATATGTGTTTTTTTTTCTTGCTTCAAAGAACTATGCTACTATGTATTAAACAGCAAAAAAGCAAGTCGTCCCATGCAGAAAATGACCTTGCTACAGGCCCTCCTTCTCCATAGCTGATGGATGATATGCCGTGACACATCTGACCAAGCCATTTGAGAAACTGCCTACAGGGATGCAGTGAATTATATCAGAGCAGTTTGTGGCCAGCAAAGGATGAATGATAAAGGGAGCTGTTGGGCCATTAACATGCTGAGTGCTGTGAGAGGGGGTATGCTGTGAATCACAATTAACAGAGAGGGAGTTCCTGGCATGTCTGCATTAGGGGGATCATGACAGCTGCATAATCCATGGTGGAGTCCTGTATCTTGATGCACAGCTCAGCTGAACACACAAAAAGAATATCTGTTAGTGACATCCCAGCTGGGTATGTCTTAACGTGGACAAGTATTTGTTAAATTAGTTAAATCTTTAGTTTAGTACAACTAAAAACCATGACAACTTCTCTTTGCAGGAACATCAGAACTCCAGGCTAAGAAAACAGTAACACAAGGTATGCTAGCTATTAATTTTCCATACTGCCATATTAGGTAGTATTTTCTTATTTAATGGGCTTTAGGTATTGGCAAATTGTCTTGCTTAGTTTGGTTGATTTGTTTTGGTGATTTTAGAGGTGCAGTGTTATCAGGGTCCTCCACTGTGGATATACAGCTGCTTGATGTTAGGTAGCTTTGAAGATCATGGCAGCCAAATCCCAGCACAGTCAGAGGTCATAGTGTTATTGATGGACACAGGCAAAGTGATGGCCACATTCCCACAACTATTGCATGCATGCCATTTCTGTGACTGTGCAACCCACCCCACATACCCACAAAAACATTCAAGTACAAGAAGATGCAGACATATCTACCAGAAGCGGGATGTCTTCAGTTATACACACCCGCCACCGGATTATTCAAGATTGGCTGAGCAAGAAGAAGACATGAGCTGACATCAGTTTGGTGGCAAGGCACATCATTGGTACCATCCATCACCTGAGCAAGCTGAGTCTATAGAAGCAACACAGCATTTGTGCAAGGCTATAATATGTGAATAAGCTGACATCAACACAGGCTTTACTGAGCTGAGACGTATACTACACTCATGAGAATGCATGGGCCACATAACATATTTAACATCATGGACATGTGGTGCAGGAACTTTACATGCAGTAGGTTCCATGTGTATTCAGACATCATGGAGGAATACATTTCCTTTATCTGTTCCACCTCAGTCTCTGGTAAGAAGGTCCAAAGTGAAAGGGGGGGGGCATGGTCAGGCACACATAGTGTCAAATCATTCATGCCAATATCCAGTTCTTTAGGGATGAATATTGTGAGGTGGACATCAATGTGGTAGGGTATTTGTATTAAGTCCACCCATGGCAAGGCTCAATTCTCAGTGTCATGGAGTACTCTGTTCTCCCAGGATGGGGGGATAGTGTCTGGGAAAGCACTCACATGGACGGGGACATGAACTGTCTTCATATATGTCCCTTGTAGGTGCCCTGAAGCTTTCCATTAGATTCCAGTACAGTATTGTTACATTTACTGAGGCTGTGCCCCAACAAACACTTACCCAACCTTCTGTGCTACCCATGTTCATTACACTCATAATGTAATGGAGACAACAGCCCCCTCCTTGAGTAGCTTACCTTGATTTCATGCCATACTAACATGTCTCTAACACACATACATCATAAAATACTGTTCAAACTCAACACAACACATTGTCACTGTTGCCCTCTTCACCTGTGCATATGGCACTAAGCATGACCTACACTCTGCAGTATTTTACTCGAATAGCCTATGTCTGATGTACAGTGAGAACAGTCTGTGCATGGTTTAGCACAATCTAGGTGAATATTTGCATGCATTATTTTTGATGCTATGTATAATAGTTGATTCTGGCACCTGTTTATGAGCTAGGCACTGCTTCTTAGCAGACTTTGGCATAGTCCTGCCCTGCAGCCAGCTATTCAACAGGCTTTTCATCAGACACTTCCTCTGCTGTAGACTCTGATACTTCCTCCTTCTGAATGTGTCTGCCCTCCTGTAAATGCTTGCATATAATTAAAATATCTTATTGCATGTGGCTGGGTCAAACTGCAGGGCAACCACAGATATGTGTAGACCTTGAATGTAGACCTTCATCAGACCAAACATACATTAGACTAAGACACAAATCTGTGAAAAGACATAGTTTAATCATTCTTTAATGTGGTGCAAGGTTTTCTGATAAGTATCATTAACAATGACTCCAGTGCTTATCTTGCATTGCCAGTAAGATGTCCTTGTATAAAACCACCCAACACAAACTGTTATATAAATCACTCATGTGCAAGATGTAGGAGTCTTGGGTATTGATTGGATGCCTTGCAGAGACATTGTATATTATTTCCTGTGCATTAAAGACCACCTAGCGGTTGAAAGAGAAGAACCTTTATGTCTGATATATCCTCTTCTCTGCTCCCCATCAGGGACTTTTTTTGCAATATGGGTACAGCCAATGCCCCCCAATGATTCAGGGAAATGCTCTATGGCATTGACTGCCTCTTCTGGGGTACATGGTAACCACATATGCTCATCCACATCCTGTGGTGCAGTACCAAAGAACGGAAAGAACATTCCTTAGGCAGATGTGTGGGATACATCTACTACAATCCTCATTAATCACTGAGAGGTCCATGCAGCTAGTACTCTTAAAGTCATATAAACCTTGATAACCACAGGGATATCTATACTCTCCATACATCCCACGTTATTACATATGAAGGCAACACATGTCAACCAACTTCTACATAATGCCTCTGTCTGCACAGTGGCCATCCACAATTTCAAGTGGATGGATGCACACAGCACTGCTAAAGGTGAGGATACACAACACATAGGCTATCAGCAATGAGTACAGCTTGAACTCCATGGGACTGAGTATGAGGGCGACACAACTCAAACCGATCTTGCATGATGCTTCTGTCCATGCAAAAATAATCAACAATTCGGTGTCAAGGACGGCATGATATGTTAATCATGGAAGGATAACATGGCACCATGAGGAGCAATGACTCACAACATTGTGACTTGCATAAATGAGTACAGTCTCCTGAATGCACAGATTTACTAGTGTTATGGATACCGCAGAAATGTTTTCATGTTCTGTCTACTGTTAACATAACACCAACATTTAGCTACGGTTAAAAACTCTATAGTCATTGACTCAGCATGAAATATACACATCTCTGAATCACTCCTAGAATGAAATATACACATCTCTGAATCACTCCTAGAATGAAATATACATATCTCTGAATCACTCCTAGCATGAAATATACACATCTTTGAATCACTCCTAGCATGAACTATACACATCTCTGAATCACTCCTACATACTGTTTACCCTTATTTGCATCTGCAAGTGCCCTCATTTAAATACTGTTGCTCATTATCAGGTCATTGTATCATCATTTGCATATTATGAAGTCAGCAGAATTTCTTGGGTTTCCATATTCATTCTATGCATGTCTCTGAATTACACCTCAACCCTGCACATGAACACTTTTTATGCAAATTCTCTTATGTGTCATGATGTTTCTAAATCCCTCAGATTGCATAAGATCAGCAAACTATGCAAATGCAATTATCCATAAAATATGCATATTCTCTTTCTCTGCTGGAGTTTCTAGTTATTTATTTTTATAATGACTTTTTTTGCCATAAGGTGTTGTTTTGTGTAGTATATAATCACGGCTGCACAGGTAAAAAACACACTCTCCAAAGCCAAGAACATAGCATCCATGGGACCAGACAACATCCCAGGCTGTATTCTACATGAACTACAGAATGAACTGGCACCCCACCTAAGTACCATGTTCAATCATACCCTCACCTCAGGCTTTGTGCCTGCTGAATGGCGCACAGTGACAGTTATCCCACTCCACAAGGGGGGAGCCACCACAGACCCCGAGAACTACTGCCCTATTAGCCTGACGAGCCTGGTCTGCAAGGCCATGGAACATAGCATCATGGAACTTATAAAGAAAGACATTGGTAATCTCCAAACTCTGGACCCCACCCAGTTCGGGTTTGTAAAAGGCAGATTTTTATTTTACATTATTTATTAACTATTTCCAGTCCATATGGATATCAACTTTCCCGGTTTCAGGGAGTTGAGAAAGTGGGAGAAAAGCAGTATAACAAATAATTCAATTCAAAAAAAGATAAAGATAAAATTAATAAAAAAAAAAAAATACAAAATTCAGGTGAATAAAATAAAAGGAGAAAGTTTATGCTAGAGAGATATATTTTTTCTATACAGTATAGGAGTAGGGGAGGTTACTTAGTAGGATATTCAAAGAGAGATATAGATAAGCAAAAAAAAAAAAAAAAAAAAAAAAAAAAATTTATTTAAGATGAAACAGAGACTAACAAAGAAAAGTATTAGGAGCTAGTTAGATGGTTGGAGAGGGTCATAAGATTAGTCAGGATTGATGCATGGGCATAGCCAGAGCCAGAAAGTCTTTTGGTGTTGTTTGAGTTAAAGAGGAAGAGTGAGGTATTATGAGGTTAAAGGTGAGGGTAAGTGAGTTCCAGTGTTACCTGTGGTGTTAGAAAAAAAAAGTGCGCCCCGGAATGTTGTTGGACTTAGTTATCATGTGTACTAAACCTGATAGACTTCTTTGAAGCAGTCACCAAAGCCGTAGACAAGGGTAAGGTGGTTCACACAGCCTATCTAGATCTTGCCAAGGCTTTTGACACCACCCCCCACTCTGGAATTATAGATAAACTCACTAAACTGGGTATAAATCTCTATGTCACAAGCTGGGTTGCCAACTGGCTCAGTGACAGAACCCACACTGTGAAAGTAGCTGACTCCAAATCCGACTTCAGACCAGTGACAAGTGGAGTACCACAGGGTTCAGTCCTAGGTCCTCTCCTGTTTGGTATCTACTTCTCTGAAGTACAGGCTAAGACAGAAGGTCTTTGGCTAACAAAGTTCACAGATGACTGCAAACTAGGAGCCATAATCAAAACTCCTAATGATGTGGACAGCCTACAAAAGGGTCTCACTAAGACAGATGCCCGGTGTCAAAGCCATGACCTCAAGCTCAATGCCAAAAAGTGCATTGTCATCCCCTTTGGTAAAAACTCTGTACCCATGAACTACAATATAGGCGGTAGTCTACTTAACACCGAAACTGTGATAAGAGACCTTGGGAAACAGGTGGACAGTAGTCTCTCCTTTGATAATCACATCGCCACAGTGGTCAGGAAATCCTTCTACATGGCACACCTCATCACAAAAGGTTTCTCATCCAGAAAAAAAGAGGTCATTGTTCTCCTCTACTCATCACTCATTAGACCCACAATAGAGTACAACACCCCTTTTGGTATGTACCTCACAAGACATCTACAACAACTGGAAAGTCCGCAGAAATACCTCACAAAGAGGATGACTGGCCTCAAACAGATGCCCTACGCAGACCGTCTAAAAAAACTCCAGCTTTACTCTGTCACATATCGCCTACTCAGAGGTGATCTCTGCCTAACATTTATTTATTTATTTATTTAAATTTGTTGACTGGGAGTGTCCGACTGGACGTAGGTCCATTTTCAGCGGAGGCCCGGGGAAAAAAGCTCCACAGTAAAATAAACAGACAGTAGTTACATTGGATTACATAGCAATTAACAATTTAACATAGCAATTACTTACAACATATTTACAGATGAAGAACATAGTACATCAGTAGATAACTAGAATCTTTATCTGTGAAGTACATAACAGACATTAAAAAATGTCACGATGAGAAGTTCCTGCTGTATAATAAGTACTAGGCTTATGAGCATCTGAGCTTGCTATAATCAAGGTAGATGGTGGAGTGGAAAGAAAGGTAGTGGTTGGATGGGGTGGATGATATTAGAGTGGGAGTTGCAAGGGCATAGCCAGCATGTTTTTAGGTGCGCTTTTAGTAAAGTTTTGAAGTGGGTGCATGATGGTACGGAGGTAATTGTGGGTGGGAGTGAGTTCCATAATTTGGCTATGGCGCAAGAGAATAGTGCTTCACCAGCAGAGTTATTGGCCTTAGTGATCTGCAAGTGATTTTTGTTGCTGGATCTTAGTGGTCTGGTGGTGCGATAGGGTTGGAGTAGATTCTGGAAGGATGGGACATTTAGTGGATGGTTTACTAGTTTGTGGGCGAGTGAGAGTTGATACCACTGAAGGAGGTGAGGGAGTTCAAGCCAGCCCAGTTCAGCAAGTGAGAGACAGTGGTGACTATGGTAGGATGCTCCTGTGGCGAATTTGGCGATTTTGTTGTTGCAGGTCTCTAGCTTGTTTAGATCACATTGCCTTAGGTTGGTATATATTGGAGAGGCATAAAGTAGGGTGGAGATAAGGTGGGAATTTGCTACTGAAATCTTTGCTGCTTTGGTGAGAAATTGCTTATTTCTGTATAACGCTCCTAGTTTTTTGTGGACTTTTTTTATGGTCATGGATATGTGAATGTCAAATTTTAGTTTATTGTCTATTTCCACTCCTAGCAATTTGGTGTGTTCAGTTGGGTATATAGTGGTGTTGTCTTTTGCTGTAATGTTAAAGTGAGAGTTCTTTTGAGTATGTTTGGTGGTTGGAAAATGAGTAGTTTAGTTTTGTTTGGGTTGAGTATTAATTGGGCATCAGATAACCATGTTTCAACAGAGGAAAAAGCTTCCTGTGTGACTTTTTGCAGTTTGGGTAGGGACTGGGCTGAGCAGATGATGGTCGAGTCATCTGCGTATTGTATGAGTGTGCCATGTTTGGTGGCAGAGGCTAGATTATTGGTGTAAACAGAGAAGAGTAGGGGTCCAAGGATGGATCCTTGGGGAACCCTTATGGAGACAGGTAGTTGGGGAGATATGTCATTCTGCCATACAAAGGATTGTTGGCGGTCAGACAGGTAACTCTGAAACCAGTTGGTGACTGATTGTGAGAAGGATAGGTTATTGAGGACAGAGATAAGTTGTTTGTGTGGGACCATGTCAAATGCTTTAGATAGGTCTAGGAAAGAAGCAGAGGAGAGATAGCCATTGTTTTTATGCTGAAGGATAGTGTTAGTAAAGGAGAGTAAGGCAGTGGTGGTGCTATGGTTTGGTCGGAAACCATGCTGAGTACTGGAAAGGAGGTTGTTAGTAAGGAGGTAGTCTGAGACCTGAGAGTGTATGCATCTCTCTAGTATTTTGGAGAGTGGAGAGAGAATAGCTATGGGGCGGTAATTGGTTAGTTTTGCGGAGGGTCCGCCTTTGTGGAGGGGAATTATATGTGATACTTTCCACAGTGTGGGAACATAACTTTCTGACAGAGATCATACAAAGAAAGAAACATACAAAGCTATGTCAAACCCAGAGCTGTTGGACATGCTCCACTTAAAGAAATCCAAATCCCTCCAAGCTACATGCTCTAGGGACCTAAACCTTGTCACCACAATAAACAGAACATGCCGGAGGGATAGATTCCTGTCCCAGAGACTTCCCATACTCTGTAATAAACTACATATCTATATCAAACAAAGCTCCTCATTAGCACTCTTCAAGAAAAATCTTGATGATTGGATGGGAAATAGGAAATTCACCCCGGGGATCACCTCTGTGGCTCTGCTCGACAGTGGCACAGGAAAATAATTTTCTTGGGGGGCAAAAGCCAGGGTACCATTTTGGCTGGGCTTGTATAGGCCCCAGGGCCAATAGCCTAGTACCTACCTATGAACCTGCCTATGAACCTATGTATTTAAGATTGAGTTTGAATATGAAAATACTTAATTTAGAATTTTCATTTATTTGTGGCATAAAAATGCACTTATATAAATAATGTGATTTTCATTTTTGTATTATACTGTTTGCAGGTAATGAAGGTGATCTCACCCAATAATTTTCAGATCACCTAATTCTAAGTAATATAAGCATTGATGTAGCAACAAAGAGATAAAATAAAATAAAATAAAGGCATTTAATTATGCAGAAATGAGGGAAGGAAATATGTATAAATTATATAACAAGACACAAATAGCTGTTTTTCTAAGAGTTTAATTTAATCTCCCCAAGTCCATTAAAGACCACAACTACGGAAGAATTTATCATGCAACTGTACAACAATGCAAGATTTATAGATATTTCTACAACAGGGCAAAATCTGGCATTCTTAAGATATGATGAGGTAATGCTATGGAAACAAATCAGAGATTTAGCAGATTTAGACAGGAGTAAACTGCAAAATGTGAATCAACTAAATAATAGGTAACATACTGCTAATGATGATTAAGTGCATAGCCAACAATTTTGGGAACTGAGTAAGAACTTGTTCTAGCAAGTAAATCCCCACTCAAAAAAATAAATAAATAAATTACAGCAATAAGGGATTGTGTTACAAATATCTAGATGACTGTAAGCAATCATAATCCATGGTAACTTTACCAGTTTTTTGAATTAATATTTTAGCTCATCTCGTTGCACAAAGCAAGTTTTTCTTCATATGTCTATATTATAGTATATGTGGATTATGCCTGGCTATGCTCTTAAGAAAGTTATTTATTTCATCTGCATTGTTCACTTTCAGCTTATCACCCTAGCCAAAGCCTGCAGGCACCATCTAAAATGTTGATGTTGAATTGAATGTGGCTACGTCTTAACAGAAAAACTTCAAAAAAGGTTAATAAAATGCTAATAGAAATTAAATCAGCTACTGTGGCTTTCTTTAAGTAGTTAGGTTGGTAGCAACATACAAAAATGTACCTTTTATAATAACATGACATTTGGAAAACACTCATCCAGTAAGATCCAGTCCCCGAAGGAGATGCTCTTCAAGATGAATTGCATGGCATTGTGAGTTAGGCTGCTAGCTTCCTCATATCAAAAGTTTTTAAGTCTGAATAACTAGCTACTGACATGGCTTCTATTCATTGGAATGAAGATATTTCATGTTTCTCTTTTCATCCTGATAATCATAATTAAAATGAGCGTAGTGGATCAGAATTCCTGAACCCCTTAGCAGCAGGAAACGGATTTATTTGGATCAGTGCTTGAAATGCATCGATAGAAAGGAATACAAGATCTTCAGCAAAGCCTGTTATGTAGTTTATTGTAAAGATAGGGCCAGACCCCTTTGAAGTACACACATCAAAATAATCAGAGTATGTCAATCGTGAAGGTGATTTCAGTGAACATAAAGAAACCAATGCTAGTTCACCTAACCTACCTTTGATGAAAGGGGAGGTTATCTTTTCCTCCACTGGTGTGTGACCTTGGAGTTATTATATATGACTCCAGGGGAGATGGGGTATCCCACCTCATGAGGAGTGCAGGGGAGCTTTCCTCATGCAAAAAAAAAAAAAAAAAAAAAAAGAAATGGTTTCAATGTTCATTAAGTCACTTTTGGTGAACTGATTTTTGTTTATTTGCATTAGTCAAAACTGCCTTTGATGGATCAACAGAAATCTAAATAATCACAGAGGAAATCTCTTCTCCCTTCATAATAGCAAGATCTTATACATTTTTTTCATCAGAAAAAGACAGAAGTGGGGAATATTCTAGATCATTGCAATCTCAGCAAGCATATACAGGTGTGGAACGTCTGGCTAGTTACTCTCTAGTGCATGATTTAACTCCTGTTACTTTTGCTAGAAAATATACTTAGTGGTATGGTCTGATTTCTAAACATCACAAGCGGGCCTTATTTTAAGACAGGACTCATCATGTTTCTTTATATCCTGGCCATTAGTTCAGAGCATTACGGGTAGGGGATGGTAACAAGCTGCTTCCTGGTCCTCAGCCTTCATTGGCCTGCTGGGAATCTCTGAGCAAATCATGTAAGCAAATAGTGCCCTGGCCCATTTGAGAAACTGGGCTACACTTCTCAGTGGTCTCCTGGACCACATTTATAGTAACTACTTACACACCTCTTCATCTTCAGATATCAGTTTGCAGTTGTCCCCTTTGGTCATATTGTTTGCCAAATCTGCTGCTCTGTGGTGGCAGCACCAAGGTTGAAATGTATTTATATTTTCTGTATCTAAATGAGTCTTTGCCAATGCTGAGTTCTCCAATAAACAATGAAGTCATGTCAGTGTAGTCTTCTTTTGTCCGCACTGTCTTGGAGTGCTGATGATGACATTTAGTCAAAACTACCAGAAAGTGTTTCTGGGAGCATGTCTTCACTCTTTTCAAAAGAAGCTTCTACCCACTTCATACAGAATCAGACAGATCTACAAGGAATTCCAGCAATGGCCTCTCCGCAGTTGTTGAACCCACAGTTGTTCACACTGTAATGGATCATATGCCCATGAGCACTTTTGATGCTTCTGCTGTCTAAGTGTTGCAGAGGGATATATCAGCAATATTTGAGAGGTTTTAGAATGATTTGCACGGCTGTCTGGACATGAATATTTCTTGGATTCCTTATATAGTCAAAGAATTCAGATGAAGGATTTTAACTGTTCAAAGAATTGTGCATAAGCCATCTGTGCTACCTATTTACCTCCAAGTTTTGTCAAGGGATGCATCAGGCTGATTGGACATGCACACCTACTGTCACTAACAGTCCATGGTGTTTGATATTTCACACAAACCTTGTCAGATTATTGAGAAAGAGACACTGCAACTGAGTTTGACTGAGATTTTCAGGAAGTACATTCAAACAGAAATTTCTGTGATCTTAGGTGTACTGTATATCCACAAGCCAGTTGACAATCATGAGTTAGCCTGTTGCAAGCTACCTATGCATTTATATGATATGGCGTTGTCTTTCAATTTTTTTCAAACAGTTTGATACTTTCTAGAAATCATGTATATTTCAAGAGATTAGATACGGCAGATTGTTCTTCTGGATCATGAATAGTAACTGAGTTCAGAAGACAAAAACGAATGAATGAATGAATGAATGAATGAATGAATGAATAACACAAAAGTACTGGAAATACATTTTAAGACAAATACATGTTTTGGTGTGAGCCTTTATTAAGCATTTTATGAAAAAATATGTAACAGAAGAGCCAGAAAGTAATATGTGACAACATCAAATTTAGTGCAATTAAGAAATTATATGACCAAATATAACATTTAGTTTTAAAAGAAGCAATAATGATGCAGAAATTAAGATCAGGAAGACAACAGACTGAAGTTAATCTGCCACCTAGCCTTAGCATGATGTAACTTGAAATCTAGAACAGCTAGCTCAAAGTTTTATAATACAATGAGTAATCTGATTGCTTTAAAATCAAGAAAATAAAAAAAAAAACTATTGTTGCAAAGTTTCGGTATAAGAACCTAACTGTAACAAAAGTCTCATTAAAATGAGGTAACCTTGTCTAGCCACACATATGGTAGTTATCAGAACACTACATCAGAAACCAGCTAACAGCTTTGAAAACTGTAATACACTACTAATCAAATGACAAACAGATGCAGCATTGCTAGCCAACCAACAGATTTAAAAGCTGTCAGATACTCTGTGCAGCTAACATGTTGTTTTTGTTTTATACTAACTTAATTGAGCAGATAAAGTGGACAAAAATAATTCACTCTTGATCTTTGCACTTGCATGGATTGCTTGACTCTATGTTATGAACCTATACCAACTTTATTATGATAGAAGATGATCAGATGGTATTATAATCCTCAGTGTTATGTACCCACCTATTACTTAAGGTAGTAGGTCGAGTCACTGTTAAATTAGAGTTGTCATTCTCCAGGCTACTTTTTATTTTTTAATCAGGCAGCTGAATGTGTCAGTTTTCATTTAACATTTTGCTAGTTATTTGCACATCTGCACCTTATTTAGTAAAAAAATGTGTTTTTTATTTAAAGATTTGCCTTGAGGTAACCTATTTGGACTGGCTTCACTACTTTATTAATATAAATTCCCACAGTACTCATATTCTTACTAGAAAAAGTTGTTTTAGACCTAGTTCTCAAAGCACCTTCATAAGCCTAAGTCAATGAAACTGTATTAATCCTATTCAACAAAAGAGGAGTGACATCTTACAGCATGCAGATGTAAACCCCTTCCATTTAGTTTCCGGAATAAGCTAGTATAAAAACCAGAACCTCTGTTATAACCTATTTTTTTCTAAAAAGAAATTCCATCTAAATTAAATTTAGTCTTAAAGTACATATGCATATTCATATAATGAATGTATGCAATTAAATTATAGAAGAGCCAAGCTGCCTAAACATACAATAAATAAATCATGCCTGCCTTTCCAGTACATTTTAATAAAAAAGGAAATCCATACTTGTGTTATTAAATGCATATCTATGTTAAGGCAGGACCAAAATAACTTGAATAATTGAGATCAAAAAGTAACTGTCACCTTAAATCCACATGAAATTCCACACTGAATATAAAAATACTAATTTCTGATATTAGTTTGATAATTTCACTCAGTATATTAGTGTGATGCTCTCTAATTAAACAAATTATGTTAAATTTCTGTAATGGTCTCAATACCTTCATAATTTTATGAATTTTAGGAAGTACTAAGTAAAAAATTTGCAAATACATCTCTCTCTCTCTCTCTCTATATATATATATATATATATAGACATATATATATATATATATATATATATATATATATGTATACAAACACATACACACACACACACACACACACACACACACACACACACACACACACCTCTCTCTCTCTCTCTATATATATATATATATATATATATATATATATATATATATATATATATATATATATATATATGTATTTAGATATATAAATATATACAGACACATACATATACTGTCCTAAGTCTATCAGCTCTGTGGTAAAATGTGAGAAGAAATAAATATGATTTTTTTTTTAACATTATAAAAAAGGAAAAAATGTTCATGATATAATAGCATCATGAAATAGTTGATATATGAGCTCATTTTACATCCATAGTTTCTTTTATTTTCAAAAGTACTCGTACTGGTAAGAAGTAAGATAGTAGCAAGATAAGCAAGATAGACCAGACTCTTAAGCAATCAAGTCTACCTAACTGTGCGGGATTGTCATGTATTCCCAGGTGAGCTTCCAAAATTGTACTAGGCTCCACAGTGGTAATCCTCATAAGGTACCCAAATCTGACCACATCTGACTCCTCCCAACACAGAGGAGACATATTTGCCTCTGAGAACCCCAATTATTGCCAAGCTCCTCAATTTATCATGGAGAATAAATATAGCTGCTAAAAAGGATCCTCATTTCTGCACTGTGTATCCATGATCTCATCCTCCTGGTCACTACCAAAACACGCATGACCATATACGAGGATAGAAACATAAGACTGATTAGTGATTTCCAGGCTTCATCATATGATTGAGCTCTTAATCATTTATCAAAGTCTAGTATAATATGGCAGTACAGTCACTAATGTATCCAGCCTCTGGTCAGTACCCCAATCCACTCTGTATTCACTCTTGATCAAACCCCCAAGATAGTTAAACACCTCCACATTGTGCTATGTTCTTCTACTTCATCAGCAGACTCCCACTCTTTTACAGGTGAAGGAAGCATGACTTCCAATTTAGAAATGCTATTTTTCATCTTTGCAACTTCACTTTCAGTGATAAACCATTCGATTTCCAACTGAAACCAGAACTCATTTGGGCAAATAGGACAACATCATCTGCAAAGATTAAAATGTTGCCCTTGCATCCACAGACTGCATGCTGTCCAGGCCCTGCCTACTCCTTGATTTACTGTCCATGAAATTCCTAAAAGGTGGGACAGGACACACTGTCATGAAGTCCTGTACTCACATTGCCTTAATGCTAAGAATGAGGTCAGAAATCTCACTTCTCAAATACAGGGAAATGTGGCATGCAGTGTTGACCATGAGATGTTATACTGCAGTAAGACTTCATATAGGATCATCCAGGGTATATGGTCAAATGCCTTCTCAAAGTTCACAAAACATATATGGATGGTATTAGCAATCTTTGTTGACCCTTTTAATGTCTGTGCAAGGGCAAGCAGTTTGCTCATTTTTCCATGGCCTGAATGAAATCTACATTATTTTTCCTAAATCAGAGACTCAGCTATTGGATGGCATCATCTTTTAGTACCGTTTTGCAGGTAGAGTAAGAAGTATGATTCTTTAATAACTACAACAGACCATCTGGACTCAAGCCATTATCCCAGTTTTCCAACCAAGCAATACTGTCACAAGGTATGGAACCCCAGAAATGTTTAACATTATTATGTCTCTCTGACGTGAGTCCCTCTATTGAAATGGAGCTGCTAACATTATGTATTTCCAGAACTCTCCCCTCAGATGAGAGTATATTGACCAAATTTAGGACTTCTTCAAAGCATTCCTTTCAGTTCTGACCAGACTTTCTGGAAAACTTACACATTTAAATCTAAAATAACAAAGCCACTGTCCCTATCATCAGACTGAATTACTATGTCAGCATTAATTTCTAATTTAAATAATTTCGTCTTTGTTAAGTCAAATCTGTACTACAAACAGTATAATAGGATCACAGGATCATAGAAAATTACTAGGCTAATGATCCTAAAGTCTTACAAGCCTAGTCAAGTTCTTACCCTTATTTCCACAATCAGCACCCATTGCCCCTGTCCAAGAGGGACACTGGTGGAACCCCGGGGTGAATTTACAGTCACCCATCCAATCATCTAGATTGCATTTGAAGAGGGCCAATGAGACGATCTGTTTGACATGAAGTGGGAGTCTGTTCCAAAGGTGAGGTAACCTCTGAGAGACAAATCTGTCCCTCCAGCAGGTTTTATTAATGTCACATACCAGGCTAAGGTCTTTACAGTGAGGAACCCATGTACCATTTGACTATCAGATATGAAGCATTTCCATTAATGCAGGATCAGAGATTGCCTTCTATGCAAGGCAGAGATCACCTCTGAGTAGTCCATATGAAAGAGAATAAAGTTACAGTGATTTCAGATGATCCCCATAGGACAGATGGTGAAGACCTTGAATTTTCCTTGTAAGGAACCTTTGTGGTTTCTCCAATTGCTGGAGATGCTTAGAAAGGCACATACCAAAAGGGGTGTTGTACTCAATTATTGGCCGAATGAGGGAAGAGTACAGCTTCTTTTTTTCTGGAGGCAATGCCCTTATTTATGAGATGAGAAATATAGAATGCCCTTCTTACCACTGTGGAGACATGGTGGTCAAAGGTAAGGTTGCTTTCAACCTGTGTGCCCAGGTCGCTCACCACTTAAGGTGTTGCTATTGATGTGGTAGTTAGCAGGAATATCCCTTTTACCAAAAGGGATGATAATGCATTTTTGCATTGAGTTTAAGGCCATGATTTTGGCATCAATCATTTGTTTGTTTAAGACCCTCTTGTAGGATGTTGACATAATTTGGAGATTCTATGACCGCTCCACGTTTGCAGTCATCAGCAAACTTTTTTCAGCCACAGACCTTTATTTTCAACTGTTCCTGCACTTCTGTTTTTCTGTATATCTGTGTAATCTGTGCAACTGTTTTTAGTCTCCTTTTTTGTCTGTTACAGCTGAATGATTACACTTGAAATAATCCTAAGACAACAGAACCTTCAAGAATGTCTGCAAACATAACAACTGCATGATAATTAGAAGGAATAAGATGAGAAAAGCATTTCATAGGTTCATAGGTTCATAGGAAGTTATTAGGCTATCAACTTAAGAGCCTTACAAGCCTAGCCAGCATAACCCAGTTTTACCTAGTACGCGGCCCCTAGGTAAAAGAAGATGTGGTAGGTCTATGCATAGATTGCTCCTGTCCATAAGGGACAGAAGCGCTACCTCAGCTATGAATTTGCAATTCCCATCCATTAACCCAAACTGGATTTTAAGAGGGCCAGGGAAAGGCTGTGTTTAATGTGAATAGAAAACCTGTTACAAAGAAGGGGTAATCTCTGTCACACATATTTTGTCTCTCCAGCATGTTTTGTTTGAGCCACTAACTAGGTTTAGATCCTTAGATCAGGTGAGCCTCATGCTGTTTATCTTGTGGTTGTGCAGCAGCTCCATTGGGGCTGGATTTGTGAGTCCCTTGTAGATTACGCAAATTGTCATGCATTAATAGTTGGTAGTAGACAGAATAAAGGGATACATCTTTATGTCTCTTCACACAGGGCATGTTATTAACACCCTGTATTTTCTTTGTGAGGAACCTCTGAGGTCACTCCAGCTGCTGTAAGTGCCTAGTTAAGTACATTCCAAATGGCACACCATACTCGATTATTGGTCTACTGAGGGCTGAGTAGAGTGGAACTATAACTTCCTCAAATCTGGATGCCATACCTTTACTTATAAGCTGTGCCACATTGAATGACTTCCTCATCATTGTGGACACATGGTGGTCAATGTTCAGGCTACTATCTGTGTACAAAGATCTCTCACCTCTGAGTCTACTCTTAGGGGTGTGCTATTAATGTTGTAATTTGCAGGGGTCTTTGGCTTTCCAAAGTGTATGATAATGCATTTTTTCACATTTAGTTTCAAGCCACTGCTCTGTCATTAATCATTTGTCTGATTTAGACCCTTCTGAAGGATATCTACATCACTAGGGGATTCTATAATTGCCCCCAACTTCTAGTCATCAGCAAACTTTGTCATCCAGAGGCCTTCTACATTTGCTTTGACTTCAGAGAAGTATAGTCTGAACAGGAGTGGTACCAGCACTGATCCCTATGATGCAGCACTAGTAACTGGCCTCTTGCTGGATTTGGATTCACCAACTTTAACCACAAGTCCTGTCCATGAGCCAATAGGCTATCCATCCAGTGACATAGGGATTTATGCCCAGTTTTGTGAGTTTATTTATAAATACCTGAATGTGGGATTGTGTCAAATGCTTTGGTCTGCACAAAGTAGGTGGTATTTCCCATTTTACTCTCAACCATGGCCCTAATGTCTTTTTTAATAAAAAGGTCATCCAGATTTAGTAGTCATGGCCTCCCTTAACAAAGCTGAATTGGGTTGGATCCAGTGTTTGGAGGTTTCCTATGTCATTTATCAGGTCTGTGATTATTATTTACATGGTCTTACATATGAGACCAATCAAACTTATGGGTCTGTAATTACCCAGGTCAATTGATGGTCCCCCTTTATGCAGAGGGATGTCTGCTTCTGTCTTCCACTGTACGGGGACACAACCAGTCCTGAGTCTGTGGTTAAATAGAGATCTTGACTCAAGCTGTTTAAGAAACAACTTGGTATATCATCGGGCCCTACTGAAGCCATGTTTTTAGCTTTAGAGTGCACAGTGGCAACTTGTTATTTAGTGATAATTGGCAGGGGAGTGGTGGAGGATATTTCTTGGAGAAGAACTGGGGGTGATAGGGGTGGTGAAATTTGAGCTGAATTTATCAGCCAGCAGATTTGTATATCCTGTGGCCAAGTATAGGTGATACCATCCACAGCTAATTCTGCACATTGTTGGGTGTTGCCCTTAAGATCACAGACATAACTGAAAATGCTTTATGGTTATCCTTAGCTTTGGGTGCTATTTTTCCTCAAAGTCTTCTTTAAGAGTATTGACTAGTTCTCTTATTCACTTGTTTAGACTAGTAAGAGACTTTTTGTTTTTTTGTACACATTCCCTCTTATATCTAAACAGGAAATTCTTTCTTTTGTTGTACAATCTATTAATACCAGGGTGGCCTATTTTTGTGGTTTGACCTAGGCTTATTTTGGTCCAATACTGATGTTTCTATGTAGTTGTTTATATGGTCATACAGGACTTTTGTGTATGCCTTTGCATAGGCTTCTTTGTTTCCTGAGTTTGGGGGAGCTTACTTAATAGGAGGTAGATTACCTTAGAAACGTTATTAAAGTTTTTGGAGTTAGGTGGGAGATCTAGTTTTACCTTTATTTTAAGGACACCACTTTGTGATCTAATATGGAGGGGGGGGTACAGAACTCACTCATATTTATGAGTACCAGATCTAGGATATTTATACCCCTAGTGGGGGTGCAGACTAGCTACTCCAGAGCATTTGAGTTTACAAAGTCAATAAATCTTTGGACTTGCATGTTTGTGGTTGTGTATGCCTCCCAGTTAATGAAAGGATAGTTAAAATCACCCATGAGAATGGTATTGGGCTGGACGGTTAGTGATTATATAAAATTCAGGTATGATGTGTGAGTTTCCTGTTTCAAGGTGGGTGGCCTATCTCTAGAAAGAATATGGTAATGGATTTTCCCATAGTTAGTTGGACATAGAGAACATAGTGTTTGACCAGCCTTGAGATGTGCTGCTCTTTTATGTAGATAGATACATCTCCACCTTTTAAAACAAAATGATTGTTGAGTGCTAGAACTAGAAATGCCATGGTCTTCAAAAATACAGGAATATTAAGCTACATATATATCTATGGAAGGTAGCCAGTACCTATTTTCATGCTTTCTTATGGGCCAAATACAGACCTTTGCATAAACAAAAAACATAAAAAACTGGCCCCAGGATTTAATAAAATCCATGTAGGCACAGTGTAGACCCTACATGGAATGTATCCATGTACACGCCCACGGCTCCCCCTCAGCAGCGTACCATGCATATTAATGATGGTGTGCTGCCAAGGGAGAACCGAGGAACATGGGCATTGAATCAGTGTAGGAAGAGGTGTAGTGGCTACCCATGGCTGCAGATGAGTGTGAGACTCCCTCTAATGCTACCTGCCACAGTTGTAATGCTGTGAAGTGTACCAACTATTTAATAAGTCATTTTTATGATCTGTTATGTTTTTGTAATTTTTCAATTTTTTTTACTGCATATTTGCAGGGCACAGAGCACAGCAATGGCAAGCTGTGCTCACATATACACAGCTGACACCTTTCAGGCATCTAAAAATAGAAACCAGATGTAATTAATTATCATAATAAATTTATTTATATATTTTTTTTTCATTTACGTTTGCGCGGCACAGAGTGCAGCAGAGCTGAGCAGAGCTCATACATACATGGCAGACACCTGGCAGACATCTAAAAATAGAAACCGGATGTAATTAATTATTTATTTATAGGTGTGTTTAAGCATGTTAGTGTGGCGTGGTGCTGGACAGTGTTCAGCAACACAAACAGGTAGTCTAGTAGTATATGTGAAGGTATACTAGTTTTTATAACATCCAACTAGCTCCTTGGATAGAATCACTGTCTTATCTGTAGTAGGTACTGGGTTCCAATCCATAGCAGGCAGACTATGTCTGTAAATGAATGCACTATTTTTCTTTAATTTCATTACTGTGTTGTGAATTTTGGCACTGCTGTGCTCTGCTAAGCACTGCTTATTCATACAAAGCAGTGAACAAACATGCTACCAATTTTTGCGTATTGCTAAGCCTCACTAAAATCACAGTTCTGCAAGTTTTTGCACTTCTTGGTTTCTCTGAGCTGGTTTTCATGCTGCTAAGTGAAACAGCACTTTTTAGAATGTTCCTGAATGATGTGTAAGGGTGGAAAAACAGCCTATATTAAGTCCAGTAGGCAGGAATTCTGCAACAGTTATTGGAGTTCAATCAACTATTGCTATGGCTGGCAGTGTTGATGAAGGTGTGCCCTTTCGGGTGCGGTGGTAGGGCATTCAGGAGTCCAGGGTCATGGTCGGGCTCCTTATTAAAAAAACATGAACCCCAGCTGATGCAAGATGGATTCCAGGACTCAGAGAGTAAAGTGGAGGCCTGGGATCATTTCGCCAGGGAACTCACCAATGTTACTGGTATCCTCATACAGGTGAGCAGTGCCCTCACCATTATGATGGCCTGAAAAGGAGAAAGAGGGGAACCTTGGACACCTGGGAAAAAAGAAGCTCAAGCTGGAGATGCTCCACAAGTATGTAAGTATGTCCTCCTCTGTCTAACCAAAATGCAAGCTGAATATCTACAAAACTGGTATATATAATGGTGTCTTTCTCTCCCAACAGCTGCAGCTGAGAGGGCTCGCAATGCCAAGTCACATGCCTGATGCCTGGCCAGGCTGCACCATGAGTGTGGTAAGTATGGATTTAGTATGCCAGCTGTAGTGCAATAAGCAAGAAAGAGTAAAGTATTTACTCTAATAAAGTATACACAAAAAAAACTGTACTGTAATAAATGGGCATGTAGACCTGTTGTGCAATAAATGGGCAATTACAACTGTAGAGCTGTAGTGCAATAAATGATCAATAAAAAATGTATTTCAATAAAGCATTAGCAATATCAGTAACAGTAAACAAAATGCTGTTCAGCAGGATAATTGCTGCAGTCAAGTGTAACACTGTAATAGTTGTAGCCAGCAAATCTAATGGTCTGCAAACTGTATTGCTTAACTCATGGTACTGTCCAAGGCTGTCTCCAGGCCAATATTGGTCACATAATGCTCTCTCTTTCTCAGACATCAGGTAATAAAGGTATATAGGTGAGGTAGTCCAGTCCATGGGAAGATATTGTGTGTGGACATCACAGATATTGCAAACCAATAACAATAAAATGTGTTCACTAGCATTGTTGATTCTAAACTACAGCTTTTTTCATATATGCAGTATGGTTGTATTCAATGCATGTGTGTTCTACTGTCACTGCAGTCTACTATAACAGTGTAATAGTATTAGAATGTCAGAGGAATGTCCTGTAACTTGTATTGCTCAGGTCATAGTATAGTTCCAGGTGATCTCCAGTCTCCAGACAAGTATCAGTCACTCATTTGTCACTAGTGACTCAGTAGCTCTGTCTGTTAAATGCTTTGTATGCAGTATATTTGCCACACACAGTCCTGGGTTCAAATTCAGTGGTATGTTGCACTAAAGTTTTAGTATCAGACACGAAATGCTCAAATTTTCTCTCTCATCAGGAACACAACAAATATATGGGTGAGGTGGCCCATATTATGAGCAGATATTGCGTTTAGATTTCACAGAATGTTAACATCAATACCAAGAATGTGTCCAACAACAATGTTGTGTCATAAATGAATCTGTGTAATCCCAGTATGGCTGTATCCCTTGCATGTCTGTACTAAGTAGCTACAGCCAATTATTACATTTACAGATGACCCTTGCAGTAAAAGCTATTGGGGTCTACTCCCATGCCTGCCAACTAAGGCATGACGTCTGTCTAGTTTACTTAATGTACACAAACATTCCTGTCAGGTGTCACAATTTCTCATAATGTAATTAAAACTGCCAAATCCATCTGTCACATGATTAACAGATAAATTATTATTCTGGAATGCAATGTATTACCAAATACATTTACAGAACATCTGGGTAGTTATATAAGTCCACATTATGTGAAACTGTTTTGTGTAGTGGTTACCTGCATTTGTTACTGCTTGGCCCATGCTGAACCATGCTAAGAGCTTGAGAGGTATGTACGTGCTACATCAGTTATAGGAGAATTGTAGTCACTGTAGTCAAACCTGACACTATACACCTGTAGAGTATATATTTCAGTGTGTTCAGGGATATAATCTGAAATGTCAGTAATGGAATGTTTCTCTCTCTCTCTCCACCCATTATCTTCATTTATTTATTACAGTTATTTATTATAATGATTTATTAGTAACATATGTTGTTAAACTAACTGTATTTTGGAAAAAGTGTTTCATTATTGATATGTTTTATTATTATTTAATAATGACATATTTTGTTAAATTAACTATAAACTGGAAAATGTGGTTGATTATTGTTATGTTTTATTATGATGCAGTATTAACATATTTGTTAAATTAACTGTTTTGTTGGCCCTATGGTTTACTTTTTAGTGGCATGCTGTTACCATACTGACTGTTATGTTACTTAATTTTGTGTTGCACATATGCATTAATATGTATTTGGATGAATAAATATGATGTTCAGTTCTGTTAATACTTGCACTGGTTTGGTTATTATTAACCTTAATAAATTGCTATACCTCATTTACCACAGCATGTCAAGGTAGGCCAGTTCTGGCTTATCCCCATAACATTCCTCAACTGGCTGTGGCACCGGGTCCCACCACCCTCTGGGAGTGGTGGCAGAGGGGGTGTTGCCACCCATGCAGAGCTGCCAGTCTTGGTGCCCAGGATAGTTGACCTTGGCTATGGCTGCTGCCTGTGCCAGATTGAGGACATGCTGACCACCCTGGTCGGGCAACATCATCCTGGTGCCCAACCTCCAGCAGAGCAATCATCAGGATAGTGATGGAGCAGGGTCGACAGTCCCATGGGTGGGGACATGAGTCACACTGCTGCCATCTGGAGGCAAGTGGGACTCAGATTCTACAACACCTTCTCTATCCAAGGTGTTCACCCCCCTCATGTGTCACACACAGCCCCTGCCTGCTGTCTTGTCTGTCTTGTCTGTTTGCAAATGCATCCTCACCTACCCAACTTACCTCCCCACACATACCTATGTCCCTTCCCCTACATTCCACTCTCACCTTAAATAAAATGGGCACCTGTCCCAAAAAAAAATATTAACCCATACATAGCTCTACATTTCACACACTTGTCGACTATACACACGTAATTCAGTTCAATTGGCTTGACAATACAGTTATGTTGTCCTCACCCTTCTCTCTCTGGGGTATGAAAAGCCAAATCTATCTACAAATTCTATCAAAGTCCACAGTTGTTGCTGTACAAGAAATGGCTAGCTATGGTTCTTGTCTACACCCTTCCTGCATATCCCTCTCTGCTTTTCACTATGTTTTTTCCTCTGCTTGCCCACATTTTACTACTTTCCTACCTCCCCTTTTTTCTTTTCTTTATATTTTTTTAGTGCAGAGCTGCACGACGAGCTATGTTGTGCATCTTTGCTAAGCTCAGCTAAATAAAGTTATAATAACTATATGTTTCTAGCATTGTAAGACACATGTACAAAATAAACACCTCTATCATGTTTGAACCAGAGCCCATCACACCTACCACACACTGCATTAACCCACCACATGACACAACTCTTACTTAAAACAGCTGGTTTAAACAAAACATAGTAATTGCCAATTGCAGTTATTAGGCATGTTTCAGCATAGCTGAGCTCCGTGCTGCACTGCACAAACTGGAATAAGAAGTAATGGAATAAATGGGAGTGTACCTTGGACTCTGGTGCAGTAGTACACCACCAGACAGCCAAAAACATGATAAGGGATGTAACTGAGGCCTGTGATAGCAGGTGAATGTGACCTTTTATCAGCAACATATAGGAAGTCAACTACTAAGGCATTCATGGCAAAATGCATATTCAGCTGGTACTCTAGTGCAGAAATAAATCCATATAAAGCCATGCATATATTGATAAATGTAGTAAATGTATGTCACAGACTGCATGTCTGCACATATATCTTGCAAATACACCCACTATAGCAATGACGCAGAAACTCAGTTTGTTAAACGCCTTGCATGCAGCACATTTTTCTACACACAGTCCTGGTTTCCAATCCAGTGCTGTGTTGCAATTCAATGTCATTATTTTGAAGACAGTGATTAATGACTGAGTCATGCACTCATTATCTCTACAAAGCATTGCAAAGTAAATAACTGCTTTCCACTGCTGGAAGTCAAAGCCCTGCAGGTAGGGACACACATCACATATCTGTATAACATTACTATATGTCACCTAGTACTCTGTTACTGACACAGTTGCCTAACATATGTACCTTAAACACATGCCGTAATTGGAATGGAAAGCATACTTTCACATTGGTTATGCCTCTACAACAAGGCTGCCACAGCTGCCACAGATACACCTACAGCTTGTTGTCCTCCAAAGTGTTCACACTCACTGCCTATGTCTATTACCTGCAGCAGCAGCAGCTGCAGTCTGTGGTACACACAGCTCTATGTAAAGATTTCTGCTACAAACCTACTCTCTGTGATGATGTAGTCTGCTCACCTCAGTAATGTCCATCTCAGCAGCTAAGAAAGGGGCCATGTTCTACATGAAGGCCTTTTATATTGTACAGTGTCTGCATGTCATTGGCTAATAATAGTGCAATTCAGCTGTTTTGGCTGCAGCTAGAATATCAGAGTCACAGATTGGTTTAGAGGCAATTACTTGCTAATGAGAAGAATGTTAAAATGTAAGAAACTGGCTATGGGGAAACATTCTTAATGAGACTTTCCTCACACAGAGCACACCTTTGTGAAACAGTACTAGAAGCACATTTGAACAGAGGAGTACTGCACTCCACCAGGTATGTAACTGCTTTTTGTGTATAACAGAATGCAGATGGGAAGACTGAGGTATGGGTAATAGGGAGTACAGCAGTAAGCTTGTCTTAAACCTGTGGTAATGACATGCCATTGAGATCCTGCTGTCTTACACATACATGGGCTGTACGCTCTATCAGGGCTACATTGTCTTTTGTCATTGTGGCACACTGGTGTTGTTGGACTGTCCCAATATAGTGGTCATAATAGCACACTGCTATTTGTCTGGCACTGGCCTTATGACATATTGTTGGGTGGCTGGCCTTAGGGAACACACCACAGTGGACCAAAGGGTTGGGTGTATGATCATACAGCAGAATCTCTCATGGCACACAGGGAACTACCTCAGTAATGATACTATCTTGGGTGTATCTACACACGTAATATGTTGTCACACTGTGGGGTATGACCTGTGTGAGCAAGCAGTGGATAGTGCCAGCCATTTTGTTCTTGCTGTATCTGTACATAGTGGACATCCATGTATTTGATCCTGTAATGTGTTTCCCTTTTGGTGTGTTTCAGGACTAATGTATTGCAGAAGGCATGCTCCCTTCACAGATGCAGAGAATGAAATAATATTCATGTCAACATCATCACATCATCCTGTCCAGGAGGAGGCATAACAGGGAACAGTGGGCTACATGGGCAGACTTTGTTTGGGATGTGAATGAGACGGGCCACCAGGACAGGGCATATGAGCAAGTTCGACACCAAGCTACAGATATGGTGAATACTGCATGACGAAGGGCAGTTGATGTTGCAAGGGATCGTGCCATCACTGGTGAAGGGCCTGCAACAGAACAACCACCATGGCCACTGAGGAATTCCTGGCAAACCTAAGGACACACAACTCCCAGGCATCCATCACACCATACATCATGGAGGTGGGTGTCACAGTGTCCACAGCAGGGAAGTGTGCAGGTATGTTTACTGTGATCACCATTGTAATACTGTAGCACTCATTTTGTCTGGCTGTACATACCTTTACGAGGGTATCAGGTCTATGTGCTGTGTGGGGGATTAGCTCAGTTGTACACTCATACTCAGAATGTCAGCAATACATCAGGAAACACAGTCGCTACTGTACATGTGAGATATATGCAAGCATTACCTTGTTCTACTGCAACATGTGGTGCTACTAAAAATACCTCACCCTCACTTTTTTATAGGTCCATTAGGAGTTATCCAAGGCCATGGTCCTGCATCTGGTAAACTTGATACTGTTTTGTTATGGAACATACATATGCTAATAAGGGTATGGGCCAAGATAATACCCTATGTACAGGTAATGTTGTGTATAACCAGAGTAGAATGTTTGTATGTTCCAGTCTGGAACAGTTACCTAAGTTTCATGGAGTGGGTAATCGCAGGAATGCAGCTGAATGAGCATAAGCACTTTTGCAGTTAGAGTTCAGAGTGAATAAGCCTCCTGGTGTACATGATGCAATTAATCCAACATGCAATGTACATGACAAAAGGTTGATGGTACATACCTTAGGCATTGAAACTTGTATTTGTATATATTTGTTAAGATAGGTGTACTGGGTTTTATGTGCTGTGTTATCAGGTATAGTGTCATATTTTATACCTAAAAGGTACATTATACTGGCCAAGTGTCATGTGATTTACCTGTCGTGCTTGTTATAAAGACCTTCAGTTGAATGTATATGTTGTGAAGAAGTCTGTTGTGCATGAAGGTGGAGATAAGAGTATGTGAGAGTGGTAATGCAGTTGTTGATCCTCATTATTATGATGCTTTGTAGATTTTCCATACATAATAGTGCAGGTAGTAATGTACTGCTTTTGCCTTGGTTTTGACAGCTGACTGAGGATGGGTTGAGGTCTCTCCCTCACACCACCTGATGTCAGTGTCTCTTCAGACTCTGATGATGATGGTGGCCACAGTGAATCACAGGTAGGGTTGTCAGGGGCTGAATCTGTCCAAGAGGTTGACATCCTTCTTCTGCATCCATTATTACTGCACACAGTCAGTATGTCCACACATTCCCAGTCCCCACAGGCCTCATATATGGGACAGTCAGAGGGTGGAGACATTGAACAGGCCAGTGTGGCAACTATGGCTTCAGTGAGTGTAGACACTGACCATAGTTAGCGAGCTGGTGAGATCCTACATAGGCAGATTGACAGAGGTGCTCATAGGAGGACTGCTGTCTGTCCACCACCTTTTGCAGGTGTTACATCATGAGCTACTCAGTGCATGTTTCTGGCTATCATGGAGACACAGGCATGTTCTGAATGGAACACCAGACATATGCTTAGGGTTATAGATGCAGCACATTCTGACATCCTTGGCCACCTCCACTGCAATGGGGAGACTCTGGATTGGTTCACTGATACAGTGAATGGATGGTGGGCTGAAACAGTGTCTGTCTTGGACTGCACATTGTGCTAGAACATGTGATTGGAGTTGGGCATCGGAACCATGGACGTAGGTCAGCAACGCCATCTGCTGATTGTCCATGCAGCCATGCACAGTTATGATCCCAGAGTGGAAGTATTTCCAGTGCTACAGAGGGGAGTATGCTGTCCACACCATGATATGGCAGGCCATGGGCACATGGTCCTGGGTGGTCCCATGGGAGACACAGTCCCAGCATACAGCAGTTACCATAAGGTACTAGCACTGCATCTAAACTTGGAAATGGTGGTGCCAGTGCAACTCCTGACAGAGCCAGTTCCCATGTTCAGGGCCAGAGACAGTGAACTGTCAACTCTACCATCTACAGTCCACAACTGCCCACCATACACTCATGTAGGCCTAACACTGAGCTTTACTGTGTACATGCACACATTCACACACCATTGTCACTTGCAGGTCACCTACAGACATACACAACAACTCTCCATGCCACATGTAATCTGTTCCCTTTCCTGACTCACACACATGCTGTTAACCATTTGGGCCAACCTAGGCCTCCAGCAGTCACACACATCACCCTGTGCAAGTGAAGATACATGTGCCACATCCCTGTCATCCTTTCCATCGATGCAGGAGAATGAAGTTATGTGTCTGATGCACAGGGTGACTATATAACTTGACATGTACTTTTGTAATGCAGCATTGTTTGCATGCCACTTGTAGTGGTCACCAACATATACTGTGTGCTGGCATTTGTCATAAGTATGCAACATACTTTTGTGGACCTTATGTTGTATGCTGTTGTACTGGTGTTATTGTTACACAGTGACAGATATATTACAGACCTGTGTATGTCTCTGTTGCAGGAGTCTGAGGGGATAACCATTGGACATACGGCAGTGAAATGGCACAGCATGGCATGGCAGCACAGCAGAAATATGACTTCAGCAAGGTACAGCATTATATGTGCATGGCTCCATAAGTTCACCTCTATATAACAGTCTACCAAGGGCAATGGCAGCAGTCAGCATAGTTATGCATTCATAATTTGTGAAAAGGTCTTCTACAGGGCAAGGTGTGACCTTGCTGGAGTGCATATGCTGCCTATCTGTAGGGAGCATATTAGATGGATGACTCACAGTAAGGACATTAACCTACTATGTGACGTTAGTATAACATGCTTGTGGGACACATTTATCTAGCAGATATAAACACAACCTTGAAGCAGATTCTGCCTAATGGTAGACAGAGCACCTCAGTGCACCTCAGCATGTGCTATCTGTTTCATTGGCTGGGCAGCCATCATCTCAACACATGGGATCTGCCTGAGTCCCTCTTGGACTGGGGCAATATGTACTGGTCCTGTACCAAGGGGTATACAGATGTCTCTTATTGTGGGGGCTGTATGACCATTATGCTAGTTAAGTTAACATGTCCTGTGACCTCATAACATGATATATACTGCTGTAGCAGCCTCACACACAACATGACCAGATTTAGGTTAGCACCACCTCCATTCACTGCATACAGGACTCGCCAAAGCACACACATACTGCAAGTTTTCTGTATGTAGATTAGAATGCTTACCTATGTACTGATGCACACTACAGATAACAGTACCCAATGCATGCAGCACAACTCATGTCTGCTAGTACTATCAATTTAGAACATATAATACTTGTTGCCATCAGCAAGCCTTTTTGTGGTCAGTCATTTGGGGAGGGCACATCACCTGCTACAAATAAAATGATTCAAAACCATACCGCTGTGTACTTTGCAAAGGTTGTCATACATATGCCATATAGATATATGGGTTCACTTTGAATCATCAAATGTTCAGAACATTGATGTTCTGATCATCGAAACCAGAGCATCGATGTTCAGAACATCGAAAGTTCAAAATGAACCATAAAAAAAAAATCACAAACACTATGTGCCCCCCACCCCCCTACTTTAATATTCCAACTCCAAGATCGCACTACAGTGGGGTAAGGGGAATCTCCCATTTACCACTATATGTGGCAGCGCTAAACAGGAGATTTTTTGTACCCTACCTGCAATGCCAACACTCAGATGGCACACACACACACAACATGCAGGGCACCTTGCTGCCCTGCATACACACCCAACATTCCACAATCTCACTTACCTGACACTTCCACTTTAAACTTTCAATGCTCTGAAGATCAATGTTCTGGTCTGGATGATCAGAATGTCGATGTTCTGAACATTTGATGATTTAAAGGGAACCCAGATACACACACACACACACACACACACACACACACACACACACACACACACACACCATGTTCGATAGAGTGGGATTAGAACCCCTACCTATCTAGGCTTATACACTATGGATCATACTACTTATTGTATGCACCACAGCTTAAGCCTTGTTATTCAGCTCTCAGCTGGTAGTCTTAAGGTGGCTGACATCATCAGGCCTTGTAAAATAGGGCAGTGTAGAAGCCAGCAGCAAGTTACAGGCCCAAAAAGTGCATAAACATCACAGGTGGATAGTCCATGAGGGCATGTCATCAGTTTTTCAGGACTACAGGCACCCAGACAAAGTAGCCTGGAGTGAAATCAGAACCCTTACTTTTCTAGTATTACACATTATAGATCACAGTATTTCTCACATGTGTCATTGCTTAAGTCTTGCTCCTGTGCTGTCAGCTGGTAGTCTTAAGGTGGCTGACATCATCATGCCTTGAAGAATAGGGCAGTGTAAAGCCAGCAGCATGTTATATGCCAAAAAGTGCATAACCATTGCAGGTGTATAACCCATGAGAGCATAGCACTTGTTTTCAGGGGTATACACACACACACACACACACACACACACACACACACACACACACACACACACACACACACGTGCACTAAGTAGCCTGGAGTGAGATTAGAACCCCAACCTATTTAGTATTACACACTATAAATACATGGCTTAAGTCTTGCTGCTATACTGTCAGCTGGCAGTTGGCTGATATCATCAGGCCTTGTAGATTAGGGCAATGAAAGAAGCCAGTAGCATGCTACAGGCCCAAAAAATGTGGATAGCCCATGAGGGCATGTCCATTGTTTTGCAGGAGTATATAAACACACATGCACACAAAGTGGTCTGCAGTGAGATTAGAACCCCTACTTATGTAGGCTTTTAAGTATAGATCACAGTACTTATCATACACACCACAGGTTCAGTCTGTTGTATATTTAATTGCAGATGAAGTACTTGTGCATTACACAAACTAAGTTGTGTTGAACAGCAACTCTGGCCTGCAGAGTGATATAGTTTCATACTGTTATCTGCCTCTAGTATCCTAGCAGTAAGATAACTGATGTTATCTTAGCTATGTGTGTACAGTTGCCAGTATGGCCATGCCTGGCTTCTTGCAGTTAGATAGGCAACACTGTGGGCATGGAAAATGTGCCCTGCCCATACCTGCGTTGACACCATTATACATTACACCACCTGCTCACCTGTGTCTGTCTCCATAGTGACATCCAGAAGTCATAGGGGTCTGTAGGTAAGTGGATTATGTTTTGTTGCACCCTTATTTGGATCCTTTGAGCAACATTATGGTTGTGTGATAGTGCAGTTTACTCACCATTATTAGGGTATGTCGGACAATGTAGACATCCACACACATCTTTCTATATATAACAGGGATGTATATATAAATGTATCTGTGTGTGTATGACATGTATATGTGTTCTGTAGATGTATGGGGGTAGTCAATGTATCATTTTAATATATACAGCTGTATATTTCTATTTGACACTACATAGTGATAGATATACTATGCATGTGAGAAACAGGTACTGACAAATGGATATGTATACATATATGTCTCTATGTATAGATATTTATACATAACATAATAGGTCATGTCAATGAAGGGCCAACAAAATTGTGCTAATTTTTACTAAGTGTAAGGCATACAGAGTGGGACTGTCAGTACTCATGATGTGACTCCAGGCCACACCTATCTGATTTCTGTCCAGAATTTTGTATGTTACATACATTAACATCTGACCCTGTTTCTGCAGCACTGCACTTCACTCTAAATGTCCACAGCATTCCCCAGCGTCTGCTGTACTAAATATGTGACTGATTCTGGTTACACCACCAATAGACTGACAGTCTGCATATCTCTCAACTGTCCTGATTTTCACAGAATGTCCAGGGTTTTGCCTCATATGTTTGGTTGGTTCCTAACACATTTGTGGATTTCTGGTGCCTTACTGAATGTTGACATCAATACATTCGACTAACTACAGATAAACAGTTGTGTATCAGACTTTATTTCCATTTGAATATATGTGCTACTGCATAACCTTTACTTCTAGTGAGGTTTATATGACCAATATTATAACTCTGTCCCTATGTTTGGGCCTTTGTCCTCCAAGTCTTTCTGGCTTTGTCCAGATTTCTTGCACCAAGAGGTTGGAAGGTATGACATTCTGGGCCGGATTCACAAAGGCTTGCATGGAGTCTAAGAGTAGAGTAAGACTCAATGCAGCCAACATGTCCGCCGAGCGATCCAGGAACAGCCGGTAGGGTCGTGCAACAGAGCTCTCAAAACTAGTCCTACATGGACAGGACTTGGATATGCAAATTACCTCAATTGCAGGAGAAGGCTATGCAAATGAGGTAAATTTGCGATCCAGGAAACCCGAACCTGTCCGAGTAGGAGTAGTGTTATTTGCAGAAATGTACTCAGTTGACAACTGAGTACGGTTCTGCAAATAGCAAAACGGAGCCGTGACAGCTCCAAAAAAAGGATGCATTTACAGGAGGTAGCATGCCAGTGGCCAAAAATATGGCCATTGGCAATGGAAAGTGATGCAAAATAAAAATAAAATTACTTTTTTTTTAATCCTGATCTCCGGGGTTTAAGCGCAGCACCGCGCAAATGCGCTGTGCCCTAAAAAAACAGAAAATCAATAATTGAGATCAACAAATGTGGATTTTATTGCTGATATGAATTTACAATGCAAGTGAATGGCAGGCTGAAGACAACATGGCCACCGAGTAGAGGCTGCTAAAGGGGGAAGCTCAGTCTATGAGATGTAACCAAGCATTAGTAGGCAATCCTATGCAAATGAGGGTTAGGATAGTGAATCGCAAGTTTACATAGCAAATGAGCACAGTCAGTGGAGTGTAGGAGTAGGATAAGGGGAGTAACAGAGTAGAAGATAGGTGACATCATGAGGGGGGTATGTATGAAAGAAGTGAAGCTCATTGGAGCAGAGTGGCATGTGTCAGCTGACATTTACATATCATTGAAAGAGGTGTGTCAACAGGTAGGCTAGGTAAAGTAAAAAAATTGAAGGTGCATGCCGTGGATAACATCAAAGTTTCTTGCTGCGCATGCATGTGCGCGTGTGCGTGCCGAAAAACCTGAGTAAGACAGTGTGCGCATGTGTAAGCGTGCGTGCGCTTGTGCAAGCTGGAGTACGCATATGTAAGGCTGTGTAAACAGTTGTAAGCACGTTTGCACTGGTGTGCGCGTGTTTTAACAAGAATAAGCAAGTTTTAGACCGTGTAAGCATGTGTGCGCATGTGTTAGCTGCTGTGCGCATTTTTGTACTTGTGTGCGCGGCACTCCCCCTGAGGAAACAGAAAGGAAAAAGGAAGCACACCAAATAGTAGGACGTTACCAGGGAGTACTAGCAGAGCTAGGAGGGGAAAACAATCAGAATCAGGCAATTACACAGGCAGTACACTAGCCCATCCTGGCACTTAAAACTCTGCAAACAACAGTCCATTATGTTTCTCTCAAGAGACACTGCAACACTGCAGTAAGCTAATAGAAGTGAAAACTGAAAAAGCTTTACTGAGACAAAAAATGTTAGGGGCTGCCATTGCTGTTATAAGGCGACATATGCAACATGCTGAGGGTGGTGATAATGCAAATGCTGCTGGACAACCCACAGTGAGGAGACGGAGAAGAGTGTACAGGCCCAGGGTAACCTACCAGGGGCTACATGAGCTGGAGAAAGTGGAGCGCTATAGAGTGGACAGAGATCTCTTGCAGCAAATTGTTGAGCTGTGCAGGCCATGCCTCACACACAGAGCCAACAGAGGGGAACCCATCCCAATGGAAACCAAGGTATGTGCTGGTCTAAGAATATTAACAACAGGTACCTTCCAGAGACCAACTGGTGATATGATGGGGATATCACAGGTATCAGCATCCAGGGTACTGCACCAGTTCCTGGATGCCATGTCAGCACATGTCGGTGATCATGTATATTTCCCCAATTCTCGTGAGGTATTGACCAGCAATATGCATCTCTTCCAGCAAATAGCGGAATACCCTGAGTTAGTTGGTGCAATAGACTACACGCACATACGCATCAAAGCACCAGCCGGTGAGCGGGGTAGGGTCTACTTCAACTGCAATGGCTTCCCCTACATCAACTGCCAGGTTGTGTGTGATGCCCAGGGCATAATACTGAATGTGTGTTCTGGCTGCCCTAGAAGCTACCATGATTCCCATATCTGTCATCTGATGCAGCTGTACCAGACATTTGCCAACGGGGACATCCCACATGTTCACCTATTGGGGGATGCTGGCTATGCACTGGAGCCATGGCTGATGACACCCATCAGAAACGCACACACACCTGAACAGGAAAGCCATAATGAGGCACACGCACAAACACAAAATGTAATCGAGCGTGTGTTTGGGCTGCTCAAGTCATGGTTCCGGTGCCTGGACACATCTGGTGGAGCCTTGCAGTACTCACCAACTACATGTACCCAGATTATCATGTTATGTGTTATGCTACATAATATGATCCTGTGAAAACAGCTACAGCAGGACCAGCATAGGCCTGGGCCAAACAGCCCCCCACCATTGCCAAGGCCATCACAGGCAGAGCATGACTTGGAGGAGGAACAACCTGAGCCTGAACCAGTAGGCAGAAGGAGGTGTGCCCAGTATGCTTTGGCCTTGGCAAAGAGGCAATGCATAGAACACACACTGGCTCAGTAGGAACTCTGGAAATGATAACTCTCTCTGACTCGCACATATAGTAAAAGGGATGCCTAAGTTGACACTACCTGCTTTCAAACATGTATAGGGAGTGTAGTATGTGCATCCAACATAGGCAGCCCTGCAGCACCACCTGAGGCATGATTGCCATGTGTTAAGCAATATAAAGCAGTGCTAAACAGCATTTACCACCATGTAGTATATGTAAAGAAAATCGCACACACCAACTAGCACAACTGTGGTCAATGTTGAGTAATATTGGCCAACGTCCAGCAATGTTGGTTAATATTGAGCAATGTTGGACAAGCTGAGTCTAAGTATATGAAGGTCTCTCCAAGCACCATTATATTGGGTGACTTCAACTACCCAAACATTGACTGGGAGCATTACTCAAGCCCCAACACCCTAGCCCAAAGGTTCCTAGAATTTATACACTCAAATGCTATGGAACAACTAGTCACCACCCTCACAAGAGGGGATAACATACTGGACCCAGTCATCACCAACATGGTGACTCTATGCTCCATACCAGAGGTATTCCCCTCATTGGTAAGATCGGACCATAAATTAATCTCACTGGATATCCACAACCCGATCCCACCCACAGCCCAGAAAAAAACAGTGAAAAACTTCTCAAAAGTTAACTTCACACTTCTCAAAACCAATGTGGAATCCTTCAAGGCCCCCGGGCCAGTGGAAACTACGGCTCAAACTGCAGAGTCCTTTATAAATGCATTATATGGACACCTTCAGGAATGCATGGATCATGCTATCCCAAACAAAACCAAGACCCAATATTCCAAAGGCAGGCATCCTGCCTGGTGGACCCCAGCCATAAATAAGTTGTACAACAGTCAGAGGAAGCTACTACATGATAGAGCAAAATCCCTAAAAGGGAAGGCATCTCTGATCAGTACTAGCAAAAAACTATGATCCTTCATAAAATCATCCAAGGCCAGCTTCGAGAGAAAAATTGCACAAGGCACTAAAGATAATCACAAGGCCTTCTTTAGTTATGTTAGGAACCTGGGTGGCAACTCCCAGATATGCTCAGAGTTGGTCCAAAATGACAAAAAATACACTGAACCCACAGACATTGCCAACATCCTGGCAGGCAGGTTCAGTGCAAACTCCCCCCCTTCCCCCCCCCCCCTAAAGATCAAATATCTATCCCAGCAGAGTGCTACCTCCCTGACATCTCAGATGCTCAGGTGAGAGCCGCCCTCTCCAAAGCAAAAAACACAGCATCAATGGGACCAGACGGTGTCCCAGGCTGCATCCTAAATTAACTCTAAGAAGAGCTAAACCCCCACATAAAGCTGCTGTTCAATCTCAGCCTTACTACAGGATATGTACCCAAAGAATGGCGTACAGCAACAGTGGTCCCACTCCACAAAGGTGGTGCCTCTACGGACCCTGGAAACTATCGCCCCATAAGCCTGACTAGCCTGGTCTGCAAAGCTATGGAGAGGATCATCATGGAACTCATAAACAAAGACATTGGGGACCTACAGACACTGGATCCTACCCAATTCGGCTTTGTTAAGGGCAGATCCTGCCTCTTAAACCTGGTCGATTTCTTTGAAACAGTCACCAAGGCCATTGATGAGGGGAAGGTAGTCCACACAGCCTACCTGGACCTCACAAAAGTCTTTGACACAATACCCCACTCAGGCATCATAGATAAGCTCTCCAGCTTAAATATAAACCTCTATGTCATAAGATGGGTTGCAAACTGGCTCAAGGACAGAACCCACATAGTCAGAATTGCTGGAGCCATGTTAGACTCTAAACCAGTTACAAGTGGCATCCCACAAGGCTCAGTCCTGGGACCTCTCTTGTTCGGTATATATTTTTCGGAGGTTCAGGCTAACACGGGAGGACTGTGCCTGACCAAGTTCACAGATGACTGCAAACTGGGCACCATAATTGGCTCTCCAGCTGACACAAGCATCCTCCAAAAGGGTCTCATAGAGACGGATAACTGGTGCCAGAGCCATGGCCTAAAGCTAAACGCTAAAAAGTGTATAGTCATACCCTTTGGCAAAAACAAAGTGCCCACAAATTACCACATAGGCGGGAATCCCTTAAGTACGGAAGAAGTAATTAGGTACCTGGGGACCCAAGTTGACAGTAATCTCTCCTTTGACAACCACATTGCCAAAGTGGTTAGAAAGACCTTCTATACAGCCCACCTTATCATGAAATGATTCACATCTAGATCAAGGGAGGTCATTGTGCCCCTTTATTCATCCCTCATCAGACCCATAATTGAATACAATGCCTCATTTGGGATGTACCTTACCCGACACCTGCAGCAACTAGAAAGACCCCAAAAGTACCTCACAAAGAGGATCATGGGACTCAAGCAGATGCCATATGCTGCTCGGTTAAAGAAACTCCAGCTCTACTCAGTTGCATACCGCCTACTTAGAGGCGATCTATGCCTGATGTATAAAGCCATGTCCAACCCGGAATTAATGAGCATGTTCCACCTCAGAAAATCCAAATTCCTTAGAGCTACGTGCTTGAGGGACTTGAACCTCAGCACAGAAATAAATAGGACATGCTGGAGGGACAGATTCATAACCCAGAGACACCCTTCACTCTGGAATAGAATCCCTGTCCATGTTAGGCAGAGCCCCTCACTGAATCTCTTCAAGAGGAATCTTGACAAGTGGATGGGAGATCGTAGGTTTACCCCGGGGATTATTTCGGTGTCACTACTAAACAGAGGCACAGTAAACTAACCTTAAAAAGGGCACAGTAAAATCAGTTCAGAGGGTGGCGAAAGCCAAACACACTATGGCTAGGCTTGTAAATGCCTTAGGGCAGATAGCCTAGTATGAACCTATGAACCTAAGTAGGGCATAGCTGAACAAAAGCCAACATGCTCATATTTGCTCTACTAGCCCTTAAGCAGTCTGGTCTGCTCAGTATGAAAATATAAAGCAGTGATTAGCTTTGAACCCAAGGTACTGTGCACTATAGTCATAGTACTGAACCACTAAACCATGACAGTATTGCAGAGGTCAGCCAGTATGAAGAAATGTTGATAACTCTATGCAAAGTATTCTATGGAAACCCTGCAGGCACAGCATAATCCCTGTTGAGTTATGACACAAAGGTGAGTCCCGCAGTAAGAATAGAACCTGACTTTCAACACACACAGTAGAAATGTTAATATTGGACATGTACACATACATCAACAAATGTAGTGGACCTCAGTCAGCAACATACGGAAAGGTCACACTGGGCATGCTCACACACACAAATAAATAAGACAAATGTCAGGCAATAGAACACTGACAGTTTGAACTAGGCATGCTCACACACTTAGGCCATGTCGGAGTACAGCAGTGGGCCACACATATCAGGCAGTTGCATGTGTTAACCCAGGAACCTCTCACTATCCAGCAATCTGCCCTGTGCACACAGTTATATGACAATAGACACATATATAATATAGTGGAACCCTGTCATAATCAAATATGTTCTGCAGATACCTAAGTTGTTCATAGAAAGTGGGAAAGCAAAGACGATAAAACCTGCAAACAGTATCAGCAATAAACATTGTGCATCCTGAACATTATCATAGGTTCAGAGGTTGATACTAGGCTATCTGCCCTAGGGCATGTACAAGCCTAGCCAGAGTGTGTTTGGCTTTCACAACCCTGTCAAAGTAGAACACTGTGCCTGTGAATAGTAGGTCACACAAGATAGCCCATTTATGTTTAGTGTATTGTGCCTCTGTCTAGCAGGGACCCAGAAGATATCCCATGGGTAAACATACGATCACCCATCCACTTGTCAAGATGTCTCCTGTAGGTGATCAGTGGGTGGCTCTGCCCATGCGAAACTGGGATTACAATCCAAAGTAAGTGGGGCCTCTGGGATAAGAATCTGTCCCTCCAGCATGTCCTATTAACATCTGTGCTGAGGTATATGTCCCTGGAGTGTGTAGCTCCAAGGGAGTCGGATATCCTGAGGTGGAGCATGTCCATTAATTCTGGGTCAGATATTTCCTTAAACTACAGGCACACAACACATCAGAGAAGGTGGTAAGCTACTGAGTACAGCTGGAGTTACTGTATCTGAACTGTGCATGGCATCCATGTGAGTCCCTACATCTGCTTGTTAAGGAACATTTGTGGCCATTACAGTTGCTGCAGGTGTCGGGTAAGGTACACCCCAAATGTGGCATTGTAACCAAGCATGGTCATGATGAGTATAGGGGCACAATGACCTCACTTGATTAACATGTGAAACCATATGGGATAAGGTGGGCTATATAGAAGTTCTGTCTAACCACTTTGGCAATGTGATTGTCAAAGGCAAGAGTACGAACAAGTCGTGTCCCCAAACCCCTAACAACTACTACCATATGTAATAGATTACTACCTATGTGGTAATGTATGGGCATGTTGTTATTCCCAAAGGGGATGACTATGCAACTAATAGCATTTAGCTGTAGGCCATGGCTCAGGCACCAGTCATCCTATCTCTGTGAGACTCTGTTTGAGTATGCATGTGCCAGCTGGAGAGTTGATTATGGCACCCAGTTTGCAGTCATCTTCGAACATGGTTTGCCATATTCCTCCTGTGTTAGCCTGTATGTCACACAAATATATACTGAACAAGAGAGGTCCCAGGACTGAACCTTGTGGGATGCCATGTGTAACTGGTGTATAGTCAGACATGGCACCTGCAATACTGAGCATGTGGGAGCTATCCCTGATCCAGGCAGCAATCCATTGTGTTAGATATGTGTCGATATCGACACCGGTGAGCCTATGCATAATGGCCGAGTGGGGTATTGTGTTGAAGGGTTGTGCAAGGTCCAGGCAGGCTGTGTGGACAACCGTCCCTACACTGATGGACCTGGTAACTGTTTAAAGAATACAAACAGGTCCAAGAGGAAATATCTGCCCACAACAATGCTGAAATGTGTAGGACCCAGTGTCTGTAGGTTCCCGATGTCTATGTGCATGAGTCCCATTACAATATGCTCCATAGCTTTGCAGAACAGGCTAGTTAGCCTTATAGGCCAATATTGTCTGTGGTCCATTGTGGCAGCAACTCTGTGGAGTGGGACCACTATCGCTGTACGCCATTCCATGGGTACATATCCTGCAGTAACTCTGATATTGAACAGTGACGTAATGTGAGGGTTACGTCTGTCATGAAGCCCATGTAAGACGCAGGCCGGGACACCATCTGGTCCCATTGATGCTGTGTTGTCCGCTCTAGGGAGGGTAACACTCACCTGTTTATTTGTGATGTCAGGGAGGTTACACTCTGTTGGGATGGACAGTAGCTCCTTAGGGGGGATGGGGGGGAGACATCTGCACTGAACCTGTTTGCCAGGATGTTGGCAATGTCTGTGGGTTCAGAGTATGTTTAGTCAGTATTCAGTAACTCACAGCATATCAGTGAATGTCCACCCAGGTACCTGAATTAACTGAAGAAGGCCTTGTGAGTGTCCTACGTGTCTGGTGCAATTGTCCATTAGAAGCGGGCCTGACATAAATACATGAGTGATTGTAGCTGTCTGCTCGTACAGATCACAGATGCCTTCCCTGTCTGGGATTGTGCTCTATCATGTAGTAGTGTCCTCCTTTCATTGTATAGCTTATTAATGGCCGGGGTCTACCAGACAGGTCCCCTGCCATTGGAGGAGTGAGTCCAGTTGTTATTTGGGATAGCACGATCCATGCAGTCCACTAGGTGTCCATAGAATGTGTATGTAAAGGATTCAGCAGTCTGAGTCATACTTACCACTGTCCCAGGGTCTGTGAAGGATACCACCTTGGTTTGGAGAAGTGTGACGTTTGCTTTTGAGAAGTTCACCAAGATTACCCAGGATGGGTGTGGGGATGGGATATGGATGTCCAGTGAGATAAATGTGTGTTCTGACCTTACCAATGAGGGGTATATCTCAGGTGTGGAACATAGAGTCCCCATATTGGTGATGATCATGTCCAATATGTTGTCCCCTCTTGTGGGTGTGGTGACCGGTTGTGCCATAGCATATGAGTTTACAAATAGTAGCAACTGTTGGGCGAGGGTGTTGGGGCCTGAGTACTATCCCCAGTCAATGTGTGGGTAATTGAAGTCAACCAATATAATGGTGTTTGGGGAGACCTTCATATTGTCCAGTGTTCCCAGGAAAGCCGAGTGTGGTTCCTGAGTTTGGGAGGGTGGTCTGTAGCAGGCAACAAACCAAAAGGCAGATTTGCACAATGTTAGGTGCATATGTATGATCTGTGATGCTTTGTGCAGCGCTACCAACCAGGAGGTATGTGTATCTGTGATGTATATGGATACTTCCCCTATTTGTGTTGGCCATTCTGAGTTTTGTGGTCAGAAAGCATGGTATGAAATATAACCTGGTAGTGCTGGTGTGCATTTGGGAGCCTGAACCAGGTGTCTGTTAGTGCACAGATATCACTATTGACCATACTGATGAGATTCCTGAGTGGGCGCAATTTGAGGGTAACACATCTGGTGTTGAGCAGCATTACACTCAGTGTCATGTATTCTGTAATGTCTATGGAGGTGGGTTTGTCTTTTGAGCGCCGCTTAAAAAAAGGCAGCATGGTGGTAGCAAGTGCCTTAGCCAGTATTCGAAAGTCCAAGGGTGACAGGTACAAGCTGTCCATAGGGAAGCTACATGACATGTCGAGCATGTCACCCCAGGCTGACAGACACTGTATCCCCTGCAAATGACACCAATATGTTAGCCAACTGTTAAACGTGATCAGTTTGTTGGTATACTGTGACATCATACTTGGTGAGTGTAAGATGTTAGACAAGGTCAGGGTCATACTGGCCTGGGCTACATGATCAGAGAGTTCCTCTATGTATCATGTCATGTGGTCCAGAGAGGAACGTCTGAGGTTGTCCGCACCAGCATGGACAATGATGGAGCAAGTCCTGTACTTGTTTTGGAGTGACCTGAGTGCATGTGTTATGTTATGGATCCTGGCACCCGAGAGACAGCTCAAGGTCTCTGCTGCTTAAGCAGAGTTTGTGTAGAGCCTCCGAGTATGTTTATGTGTGAAAATGTGGTTTGATTGTTGTCGCTATAGGTTTATGTGAGACTGATATGTGGTGTGTGTGGTTACCTTCACCACCTGATAGACTATGCCAGTCATGGGTTGAGAGAGCTCAGCCTCCTGTATGTCAATATTGTTTCATCTCTCACATATATCTGAGTTTGTTGGGAGGAGGAGAGGGTTGTCTGTGTACATGAGGCAGATGTGACATTGTGTCAAAACCACAATATTCACTACCTGGACAGGAGAGTACACACAAAACCGACCCCTGGACATGCCAGGATATTATGATGACATACTCTGTAGCCTGATCACAATGGATCAGTAGGGTGCTAAGTGTGTAAAAGAGTATAACAGGGATTAGTGCTCAGGTTTGTTGTTGTTTTGTAAAGAGTAGCTGAGAAGGAGTCCAGACTGAATCATGACACCTCCTTCAGCTATGTCATAAATAGCAATGTACACTCATATAGGTCCTGAGTCAGGGCCAACTGTACCTGACTGACAATGCCGACATCCTGTCAGACAGGCCCATATAGACATACCCACCTCCCACTGACGATAGTCCCTGTCATCATACCAGGAGATATCACATGTAGAATGGCTGAACAGCTCCCCCCAAAGCCAAAAGCATGGCAGCAATTGGATTACATTGTTTCCCAATATGTGTCATGCATGAACTACAGAACAAACAGACCCTGCAACTGAACAGTCTGTTGAGCCTCACACTCTCCATAGGTTCTGGAACCGTTGAATGTGTTACAGCAACATATGGCACTCGCCACAAGTGTTGGTGCACAACACACCATGGGAAGTATAGTCCAGTAAGCCTATGAAGTCTGATCTGCAAGGCCATGTAGTCCATTATGGTTGAAGTTATAAACAGAGCTATTGGAAGCTGACAAACACACAACCCCACCAACTGTGGTATGTTCATGTGCAGATCATGGTTCCCAAACATGCTAGACTGTTTGCAAGGTAGCCACCCAGGACATACATCACTGAACAGAGCTACACATGTCCCACATAGACTTTGAATAGCCCTTTATCAACACCCCAAACACGTTGTATCCACAAAACCAACAATCTGTGCATAAATATGTGTTGACATATGAAGGAATGTCAATGTGTCCACAGATAGATCACACAAGGTAAGAATTATGGGGTCCTGTTCAAGCTGTTGACACCTGCCATCTCACATGGCTCATTCCTGGGATTGCATAAAACAAAGTGTACACACATTACCATGTCCAGTCTGATGATGTCAGCATCCTACAAATATAGCAGGAGAAAAGAAACCACCCTGTAAAGCATATAGCGTGCCGTGTTAATGCATATCTTTCTAGTATCATAACATAGTTAGGTAGGGGGTTGAATCCTGCAAATGCTGACAGTGTGTGCTTGAGTGTGTGGGGATGTGTGTGATTTCCTATAAAAGGAGTCCCTTTTTGGAGACTGGGAAAACACATTAAAAGAGGTGCATTCCTCTTTGGAAAGTCTGATGATGACAGCATCCTACAAATATAGCAGGAGAACAAACACCACCCAGTCAAGCATGTAGCACTCTGTGTTAATGCATATCTCTCTAATGTCATAACATAGTTTGCTAGGGGTTTGAATCCTGCTGACATTGTATGTGTGTGATTTCTTTTGAGAGAAGTGTCCTTTTTGGAGACTGGGAAAACACATTAAAAGAGGTACATTCCTATTTGGAAAGTCTGATGATGTCAGCATCTTACAAATATAGCAGGAGACAAAAAAGCACCCACCAAAGCATATAGCATGCTGTGTTAATGCGTATCTCTCTAGTATCAAAACATAGTTAGGTAGGGGTTTGAATACTGCAAACACTGACAGTGTGTGTGGGGGGGTATGTGTGTGATTTCTTTTGAGAGGAGTGCCCTTTTTGGAGACTGGGAAAACACATTAAAAGAGGTGCATTTCTCTTTGGAAAGTCTAATGATGACAGCATCCTACAAATAAAGCAGGCGAACAAAAAACACCCAATAAAGCAAGTAGTGTGCTGTGTTAATGTATATCTTTCTAGTATCATAACCTAGTTAGGCAGGGGTTTAAATCCTGGAAATGCTGATTGTGTGGTGGGTATGTATGTGATTACTTTTGAGAGGAGTGCCCTTTTTGGAGACTGGGAAAACACATTAAAAGAGGTACATTCCTCTTTGGAAAGTCTGATGATGTCAGCATCCTACAAATATAGCAGGAGAACAGACACCACCCAGTAAAGCATATAGCGCACCCTGTTAATGTGTATCTTTCTAGCATCATAACTTAGTTAGATAGGAGTTTGAATCCTGCTGACAGTGTGTATGTGTGTGATTTCCTTTGAGAGGAGTGCCCTTTTTGGAGACTGGGAAAACACAATAAAAGAGGTACATTCCTCTTTGGAAAGTCTGATGATGACAGCATCCTACAAATATAGCAGGAGAACAAAAGCCACCCAGTAAAGCATGTAGCGTGCCTTGTTAATGCATATCTCTCAAGTATCATAACATAGTTAGGTAGGGGTTTGAAGCTTGCAATTACTGAGTGTGTGTGTGACAGTTGGTCAATGCAGTGTGGGTTTTGCTTTTACTATGGTATGACATATCATGAATAAAACAGTATGTGCATTGCACACATCAGGTATCTGCGTGGCAAATAAATATGTGTACATGTGACCTCTATCAGAACATAGGTGTGAAGCCTGCATACTACATGAATACATCTGTTTCCTTTGACAGATTGTGCTGCTGCTTCTCAGATCATAGGTCACATATGTATGTATGTGACAAGCCCGGCCACTGTAGTGATCTGTGTCCAAGGTCATCTGTGCCACACACACCCATGACAGTTACTATAGAGTACTGTGAGTGCGGGTACATGCCTGGGGTATGTTAGACATGTTCATACACAACAACGACTGGCAATAACGGACAGTCATTATAGGTGTACAACAGCCCTATGGATATGTATTCAGGCCCCTAATGTCTTATGTGACACAACGTGGAACTCCACAATACCTATGGATATATGGATACCAAGGGACAGATGACATAACACGTGGCTGTATGTACACATTGGTACCCAACATACATGTTGAGGGCTACCACCTATGTGGTACTGTCAGGATCGTATGTATAGTAAATGTGGATGACTATGCCATAGTCAGCTTACTGCTATACAGCATGTATTGGACAACAGGTATCTGTCTGTATGATACCCTTGTGTAGGATATGCGTCCCATCCAGGGAATGCATTGTAAGCCAATGCATGCATTTCCAGATGTGGATGGACATATCCCTAGTGTGTTTGCATGTACCTAAGAGGGCTATATGCCAAACAGGTGTGGTCCCAGGAATGGGTGGCGGTCAATACCACTGGTTACTGTTATAGTATAGTACCAGAAGGATCCAACTGTTACTGAGGACATCATCTAATGATTGGTTATAGTCATGCTGTTGAGGTTGTGTATACTACCAGACTGCAAATCATTGACAGATATTAACAGTATCACGTACAGCATAGTGTCATCCCATGTCATACACACATGTGTACCCATGTTAGTACATATCTGTAGTAGAATTCATACTGGCCATCGAAAGATACTATGAGATGTTAACAATGTGTACAACAGGGTATGTCACACGTCCCATGTGTCTGCTATGCACGTACATGCAGGCAGTGTGCACCCACCATGTTCACAGATGTACACCTGGTAATCTGTAATGCACACACCACTCACATACTGTCCACTCACTAACACATGCTGGCAACACTGTACACTTCAGCCAAGTGGCACATGGGTGGACAATACATACTCAGACCTAACACTGGTGTAAACAATGTTACATTGACAATCAGAGCAGTGATGCATAATGCCTGCTCAGATATACCTACAAGGATATCATTACACTTTCCTGTTGACAACTTGCTAATTTTGCTACACTGCTATAATGTCACCCTGTGCATCAGAACCATGTTAGCCTGTTCCTCCATCAATGTTACAGATGACAGGAGGTGGCACAGGTGTCATCATATGCACAGGGTGTGTTGTTGGTTTGCCAGAGCCCGACATTGACCCATCCAATTGACATGTCTGTGTGTGTGTGTGTGTGTGTGTGTGTGTGTGTGTGTGTGTGTGTGTGTATGTGTGTGTGTGAGGGACAACAGTACAGCATGGGCCAGTGTTGATGTAATGTGTGTGTGTGTATGTGTGAGCCCTAGTTTGGTTAATGTCTGTGTGTCTGCATGCACACAGCTCCACCATGTCGCTGCCATATAAGGGAGGAGGTTGTGGGACAGCCACAGACTGTACCTGCTAGGCTGTACAGTTCACTGTCTCTGGGCATGGACACGGTACCTGTGCCTGGCAAGGGTGCTACGGGCAGTATCGGGTACCAACCCTGGCTGGGTACTATCATCAGAGGCAGAGGTATGATGACTGGACCCATGTCCCTGCTGGGACTGGCCAGAGCCATGTGCACATGGTCTACTAGGACGGTCAAAGGACAGACCAGCCCCAGCATTGCTGGGGCTGGTACTGCCACTACGGGAGCGGCTGTGATCTGTGTGCCGTCCACGATGACTGCCAGCTGTGGCTGTTGCTGGCATGCATCCGCGTCAATGTCTCAACCATCCTGCATGGTCCTGGCTCATGGAAAACACATTGTGGAGGGCATCTAATGTCTCCCCTGAACATCTATCAATGACCTCGGTGTAATTCCAGATGGCACCAGCAAGGTCACAGATGCTGTCATTGATAGTGGTGTAATGGGCCCTCTGCACCCTTAGTCCCTGTCTGGTGTACCATTCCATATGTGCCTGTGCCTGCATTATAGCCCAGAACATAGTCGTGGTTGTAAGACCTCTGAGGGCACATCTGCCAGGGGCAATATGACCAGTGGTGCTCCCCCGAGAACCCCTGGACATCTGCCTATGTGGTACAATTCCAGGAATCCGGCTATGGCTGCTGTGAAGGGATGCAAGTGCCATGGGTACCACACTCTCCTGGTCAATGCCAACTGTATGCTGCCCCTCGGCTAAGGCCAATGGTGATGAGGAATGTATTGGCAGTATGCATGCGTGCATAGATGGGGTTGAACGCTGTGTACTGTCGATTGGTGGACCAACGACAGACCCTGTCACACCTTCCTGTGCCAGAATACATGTCTTATCATCTCCACTATTAGTGGCAGTGACTTCAGGTTCCCTGCTGCTTTCAGCCACCCCAAATTCAGCACCTGAGAGAGGAAGACAGGAAACACACTTTACAATCTGTACATGATGTTAGCACACATGCACACATGTACACATGCACACATGAACACATGCACACATGAACACATGCACGCATGAACACATGAACACATGCACACATGAACACATGAACACATGCATACATGAACACATGAACACATGCACACATGCACACATGAACACATGCACACATGCACACAAATACACTCCTCACTACAGCACATACACACACACACACACACACACACACACACACACACACACACACACACACACACCAGCAATCCAACACATACTCAATAGTGGGTGAAAGTGGGTGACAGTATCAGAAGGCAAACAGTCACCTCACATGTGTCAGCATGCAGAATACGTGTTACTCAAGACCGTGCAGTGCAAGTGTAGACGGCCCTATTTAATGACATTATACATGGCTTTGATGCATGTGTGTAGTTGTTCAGTGATTGGCTACACCCTGGAACACCATGTGTACATGGACACAACATTACTGTGCATGTATTATCAGCTCTGCAATGTCCTGTGCACCATCACTCACAGGTATACATACCATGGCTGCATGTGTTATCTGTGTGACACACAGATTGCCATGTGCGATTACAGTGTATGTGCCCATAGCAGATAATAGTGGGCACAAGTGTAGCACATGCATGCTATGTACACACACGGGATGAGTGGTGTATGTAGACATGAAGGAATCCCAATGCTCAACATGGCCATTGTACAGTGGTTATGGTGAGTGTGGGACACATTGCAGATATGTCGGTGCCAGCCATGACATGGCATGCTGCACGACTGCAACATTAATCACCACACATAGCCAATGTGTGTCATGTGACCTATACACCCAAAAGCATTCCAGGACATATATGTGACACTTTGTACAGATGGCGACTGCTGTGCATATTGTGTATACTGGCATATGTAAGCACACACACAACATGCTATGCATATTGTGTATAGGTGCATATGTTTGCACACACACAACAATGACTGCTATGTGTAGTACTGTGGTCACTGTAACTGGATGGGGTGTAGTACCATGTGCCATCATCATCATGCATCGTGTGGTCACTCACAGCTACTAATGTGTGACAGACCACTACCTATCATGCTGTACCTGAACTGCAGTGCCGTGGTTACGTTCACAATTATACAGCCACTTTGTACATGAGTGTGTGAGGTGCCCAATAGGGAGCATTGCCTAACATGACTGTGTTATGTGTTGAAGAGTGTTGCACAGCCCCATGATAGGCCTCTACCCATGAGGTACATCATGTGTGTGTGGATGACATGTGGGATACTGAAGTGTGACCTTACAGTGGGTGTGTGGTAATGCCATATGTAGCATGTTTTTGTGTACTGCGTATGATAAACATGTTATGTTGTGTACAGCTGTAGCAACTATGCCTATCCAATGTGCAGTACAGTGTTGCCACAACTGTGTCTGATGCTCTGTGTATTGCATGTCATTCAGGCAGCTACTGACATTACTGAGCTGTGCAATGTCTTACAGCAAACATGCATGGCATGCATTATGCATAGGTGTGTTACGTGTACATAGCCTACACCTCACCTATGACATGCACATTTCATTACCAACATTGCAGTTATACCACACTCACCAGCATGGATCGTCTGCCCTGGTGTCACACCAGAGGGACCTACGAGAATATAAGAGAGTTCGTCAGTGGCCACAACTGTGGCATTGCTACAGTGGGTATGCTAAACTACAGTAGAACAACAGTCAACAGTCACAGGTGTAGAGATATTCCAAATATCAGTATTGCACAACACTAGGCAGCACAACTGCTAAACACACAGTACACATCTCACGTAGACATAATCTAACAATACAGTTAACTGTAGTCTACAGATAGGGCATGTTACCTGCTCGCTCCATGTAAACATGCTGGGTGGCTCCGGCCTCCATGACAACACATGTCAGAGGTTGTTGCTGCTGTTGTCCAGGAGCCACCATGCTTAGGAGCAGCTCCTCCACTCTGGTGAGGGGGGGATGAATGGCCAACCCACTACTTGTGGCAAGCTGTTGTCTTTGGATATCAGACACATGCCACCGGACATGTCTAATAAAATCACTGCAGTGATGGTGTACCTGCTCATATGTCCAGTTATGCATGCCTATGTCATTTACCCGACGAACAAGATGCTGCCACAGTGCTGTCCGCTCCTGCTGGTGATGGCTGCTTCAGGAAAACAACATTGTGTACTGCTGCACCAGGCTTTGCAAAATCTCATCTTCCTCTGCTGCTGTGTACGACGGGTTGCATTGATGGGCCATCCGGCTGAAAAAGATATGAACAATATGTGTGAGTGAGTCCTGTGGCACACTTTAAACCTTTAACCAAAGATATCACTTTACTGACATATATACCATCCATTTGTCTGTCAGAGGTTACACACGTTCAATACCACTTATTGGTTCTCAGGCCACAATTGACTAACAGTGCCTGGCACACTATATATATCACACCACTACACAACAGTATCTGGCACACTGTTTGTGACAAAATGCACAACATCAACACAGGGGTATATATCACACCAATGCACGAACAGAGATGTCATCCATTGCAATGAATGTAAAGTACAGGTACAGTAGTACCAGTCAACCACCCTAGTCATTGATGCCATAGCCCTGCCTAACATATGTGTACAGTTGTTACTATAGGTGGCATACTGCTGTAACAGAGTATATATGTTGCTGGATACACACGTATACCCTGTAACACACATATGATTGCAGCCATGGTACAGGCATAATTGCACACACATCAGACAAACATACAATGCACCACTGTATGCCAACACAGATGAGCATTACCTGTGTACCATACAGTACTGTGTGCCACTACTTACAAACCCTTATGCCTGAGTTTTGTCCTCTGTGCAGACTACAGGAACACACAAGACAGTGTTTCCAAGCAATGTGAACACACACCATACTGTGCTGTTTAGGCCTACAGCTTCAGGTAGTACTACAGTTCATATGGGAGTTAGATTCACCAGCAGTACCACTCACTAAGCATATATGTATTGCTTTAGCCTACAATGAGACACCACGATCATCAACAAGGAACTACGTCACATTGTATGCCATACTACTATGTCTACCTAACAGTATAATACACATCTTTTGCTGGCGCCACAGCTAGGATAGACACTACCATGTCAGATACAACTTCACACTAACCCATCACACCTTTACAGACCTTGCGCACATTCAGCATTACACTTATTCAACCTCAAATAGCAGTTATTACATTGAGTACATGTGTGAGTGCATAGTGTCATAGGTAGGTAATATGCTATTGGCCCTAAGGCCTACAGCAGCCTAGCCATATGCTACCCTGGCCTTTGACACACATGTACTTTGATTTCACTTGCCCCTGCCAATCAGAACCACAGAGGGGGTTCCTGGCATGTATTACCAATCTCCCAAACAATAATCAGAGGTATTTATGACAACTGCTAATGAGGAGACTTGTTTGCTATTGCTAGGTGGTATATTCCAGTGTATGGCATATCTCTGAGATAGGAACCTATCCCTCCAGCATGTGCTGTTTAGTGAGCTGACAAGGTTTAGGGCCCTAGAGCGTGTATCCTGGTGGGATTGTGATATGTTGCCATGGTGGTTGTCACCCAGCTATGGGTGTGACATACCTCTGTATGTCCGGCAGAGGTCACCTCTGAGTGGCCGGTATGCAATACAGTTTAGATGTGGTTTTGTGAGTCAGTCTGCATAGGGCATCTGTTTGCAGCCAGTATTACCCTTTGTGAAGTATGTCTGTGGCCTTTCCACCTGCTGTAGTTGTCATGTGAGGTACATACCACACAGGGCATTGTGATGAGTAGAGGGGAACACTGACCTATATTTCCCTAGATGACACACCTGTTGTCATGACACATACCAGACAGGCAGATTACAGGTCCAGTGTGGCACTGTCTTTATCAAAGAGGTGGCTACTGTCCACCTGTGTCCCATGTTCCCTTATCACACCTTCGGTGTTGGGTAGATCTCTACCTATGTGGTAGTTAATGGGTACAGTGTTTTGGAAAGGAGGAATGGCACTGCAGTATCAACACTTGCCTACAGTCCATGTCTTGGTCACCACACACCTGTTGCAGTACATATGGCCCCATGTCTCTCTCTCTCTATATGTATATATATATATATATATATATATATATATATATATATATATATATATATATATATATATATATATATATATATATATATATATATGTATATATATACACATACATGTACACATCCATTGCTGTACACATAGATGTACATATAGGCACATGTACAGTCCACCTTTCCTGGTGGGGATATCACTTATGCGACAGTTGTGGGATGTACAGTTATGTGATTATATTGCACAGTGTTGTGCAGAATGCATGTGGGTGCCCTCGGCCCATGTAGCTTTAGCAGGCCTCACTGGCTGTAACACAGCAAATCTGACAAATCAGTCCCACAGCATTTAATCAGCACATGACATATGTCAGCACTGCATGCTGTTTTCTATGCCACACACTATGACCTACATAGATATATGCACATAACAACCTTCAATGACAGATATCTGTCCACCCTTCACTAACAGTTGCAGTATGTCCCTTGCCCTATGCACATGTGCAGATACAGATAGATACGTACTGCTGCCACACATGGATGATTTGCAGTGTGTAGAGTACTCTTCAGGAACATCTACTACATGCCAACACATACATATGAGTTACATACCTTACCTTTGTATTTCCCTGCTCTGTCTGTTACAGTTTTGTAGGTTTTTTTTTTTGGTTGTTTGTTTTGGGTTTTCTCCCTCTGTTTCTGTTTCTGTCTCTGTTTCTCTCTCTGTTGTCTGTGTCTCTGTCTGTGTCTCTCTCTCACTCTTGCTCTCTATCTCCCTGTACCTGCAATGATATTATTGCATGTGTGGACAGCAGGTACAGCCTGCTTTTCTAGGTATCTGCACTTGTGCATGTGACAGCCTCTGCACCAATTGCTGCCCACCATTCAGTAATTGCATGCAGCCTGCTGTGTGGTGATTGCATTACTCACTGTGATTGCAGCCCACTGCTATAAAATGCTAAGTTAGGTAGGTGTAGCCCTTTCAGCTTTCCAAGGTGGGGCCCATGCTTGTTTGCTCTGGACACCGCTGTGTCATTCAGAAGGTTGGTATATCTCTCTTATCTGAAGCTAGGGTTGTAGCCAGTGATATGCATGTTGTACTCAATCCTGAATGTTGCTGCTTCCAGTACACACTTCTCAGTGTAGACATGTACTCACCCCTCCAAATGCTAGCACAGGATACATGGGAGTATGTACTTTCTTTCTGAATTAGACATTTAACTGCCATACAAATGTGGTTAGTGCACTGTATTCCTGTGGCACATGCAGTGTTTGTGAACTGCTATACTGTAATTATGACGTTACTCACTTCTGAACAGTTTGTGGTTTGTTTGTGTTGACATTAGCACAGGCTGCTCAATACAACTGGACATATTTCAGTACTGAGTATGCCTACCTACACCCTGGTTTTTGCCTGAATACACAGGTGTGTTGTACTTTTGGATAGGGGTGCAGAACTGCAAAGAGCATTTTTTATTATCATGTGAGGTTTATCTTGCTGAACATACAGGGTTGCTGTGTACCTGTTAGTCTATCAAGGCAAATAGTCTGTCTGCATAGCTCCCACCTGTGGACATATCCAGATGATAGCTAGAGGTTAGCCTATTATACTTTGTCTGTGCACCACACCAGTCTTTTCAGGACTGGCACATTGGCATTGTCACAGTTGGTTGCTAGCAGTACATGGCTACATCCTGTGATATTTCTGTGTTGTACTCCTACATATGGGCATGCTTGTGGAACTCCTTCCAAAGCTATTTGCAGAGTGTGTAACAGCAGTAATGCTGATACGCCTGTGTGTTTCTGCCTCTGCCAGGCCTCAGACACTCTCAGGTATATATTTGAATGGCCTCAGTGAAAGGTATGTATATATATATATATATATATATATATATATATATATATATACGTGAGATACACCTGCAATATATTACAGACATATTGCAGTTGAGACTTTCTTGGGAATCAGAGCATATGTATACCTACACCTTTTCTGATGTGTAAGCAGTGTCTACTCTCACCTATTGACATTATTCATTACGTGTGATTCCACACTTGTCTGCCTATAGTTAGTACTTTCCAGAGTGATTCAGTGGGCACAGCTAACATTTGTTTACAAATCAGGGACATCCCTGTAAAGCAGTCACAGTTGGGGTGTCTGGCCTCTGCCCTATTCAACTTTGCCAGTATTTATCCTGGTCTGATACTGTCTGGTGTTTGTAAGGTGCTACTGTAACATTATTCCCTGCTTGGATGGCTGGTTCTCTTTTCACAGTCATGTCATGCAATTCCACAACAACTTCTGGTAAAGACCCACAGAACAGGATTTGTGTTATACCATTCCTAATTTCCATTTACATTCCCTCATTGTAATGCATGATATATTTATTTTAGCACCAAGTTGATTGTATATTTGCTGTGGCTTAGTGGTAATTCATGCAGTCTATTGTGTCAATGGTCTGGGGTTCGGGACTGGCAGATGTATTTTCTTTTGCTGCTGAGCAGAACAAGGGCCCTTCCATAGAGTGACTAAGGCACTTTTAAGCAGTTGTAAGCTGGTTTGCGAGTACTTGCGCGACACTTAGTGATGCTTAGCTAAGCGCACACATGCACACACTCGCTTAAACCCACTTACTACTGCTTAAAAGTGCTTACTCCCGCTAATCTCTGTGCTAGTTTCTTTTAAAGAAAAGGAAATGGGGAGATAGGAAAGTGGTGAAAAAGGGGGCACAAAGAGGGATAGACAGTAGGTAAACAAGCTCGGGATGTGCAGGACGGCTGTAGGGAAGGTCCATAGCTACCCATTTCTTTACCAGCAAAAGCTGTGCATATGCAATAAATTTGGAGCAAAATTTGAAACCATCCACCCCTGGGAGAGGGGTGAGGACAACAAAGTAGGTAATTATCAGTTTACATGTCCAATGCACATGTGTGCGAAATGGGCAGCTATGTATGGGGTGTAATTTTTTTGTGGGTACAGATTGCCCTTTTTTTTTCAGGTGAGAGTGGAAAGTGAGGTAGAGGAAGTAGGTATGTTCAGGGAGGTAGGTTTGGGAGGTAAACAGACAAGACAGACAAGACACATACAGGGGTGGTGTATGACACATGGGGTGGGTGAACACATTGACATGGTCGGATGTTTGGAAATCGCAAGCCCATGAGCCCACAGATGGTAACAGTGGAATTGAGATCCCCACCCATGGGCAGTCACCACTGCACCTTCACAGCCCTGAGGGTGGTTGTGCTGGAGGTTGCGTAGGATGGGCAGGCTCACCCGTGAGACACGCCACTCTCCCCTTAAGCTGGCGTAGGGGATCAGCGACTGAATGCTGGATCTCCCTACGCACCACAGCCCGGACCCTTCGAAGGGTGACAGGTGGCCCTTCTCCGCCCACGCTTGCACGGGGGGGACGAGCCCCATCCCCTGCAGCACTTCCACCTGAAGGTGGCACAGGACCATCGGAGGAGGGGAGCCCAGGCTGGGCACCGGACCTGCTGGTGCCAGGTGCACTCGCCAGCTGAGGAGGGACAGGTGGGTCCACTGGGACCGGCCTTCCCATACGTTCTGTGATTAGGTGTGTTTAATTACAACATAAACAACAGCATTCCAGATTAGTTGTAACAGCATGCAGAAATATTCCTATTAACCCAACACACCAAGGTTCCAACTGTTGAACAGCAAGCATAACACATGCATATATTGAACGACAGTGGATATTCCTACAGCATGCAGGGATGTTTGGTAGCAACAGGCCACCATGATTGTGGTGTTTGAACAGGGTACATGCATCAACATGAATGCAAATATTTATAGAACAATAGCTCATATGTCCCAACAAATATTTAAGATTACACATACCCATTGAGGTGTGGAATTGCATGGTTTATGCACATACAGTATGGTGTAGAAAAAAACCTTGATTAACATTCTATAATTACTTTTAGTCTACACTACATTCCTAGTGACTGCAAGTGCATATCCCCTACATCTATTATTACACTTGCCACCATGCATTAGGTTGTGTAATGGGTTTGGCTAGTTCAGTATATGCCTGACCTATATCTGACATACTAACTGTCCAAGATGCAGATGTTACTGCTACATAGTCCTTGATTGCATTTATATTTCTTTATTTACATGTCTGGATGTTTTCACATGACATTTTCACTTCTATTTGTACAGAACCCAGCATTTCTTGACACACACTCACATTTCTGGGGAACATATTAACATGCTACTCGTGTGCCAGATTTACTTATGCATGCCAGCCAGTAACTGACTGTTGAGGACTGTATATATGCTTCATAGCTACTAGCACTTCCATCACCCACTTTATATGGGACTGCACAACTCTGGGTTGCCAGCACTTTTTAAAACAGTACTATTTGTATAATGCAAGGGTACAACAACATTTAAAACTAAGTGACACAGACACACTCTGGGTTTTAGACCTTTATTAATGACATTAGACACTTTTCCACATGCTCACTCCTTTATTTGTTATAATGGCGCACATGGAAGACATATTCAAGACATATTATATTTTTATTAATAGGTTAAAACACTCTTTTTCAGGCTCACTCACTTATTTTATATGACAGTACCTGCAGAGTTATTATTCCGGACATATGTTACCTTTCTTAATGGGTTACTACACTCTTTTTCTGGCTCTCTGACTTTTTTTATCTGACAGTACATGCAGAGGACTTATTCAGGCCATTTTATGGCTGTATTATTGGACTACAATGCTTTATTTTATGCTCTCTCCCCTATTTTATATAACAATACATGCAGAATAATCACTAACCTGCCTGGTGGCGCAGCCTTAGCAGCCTATCTGCATAGGTTTGCTGATTCGTAGCACTGTCACCTGCAGCTGTAAAGTAAATAAAGGGATATTGAAACATACCTATCCATTATACAGAATCAATTATCAATTCTTACATACTGTATTCCATGGCTACCTACTCAGTTGGGGGGGCATCCTGCATCCCACAGGCCTCCTGTATCCATTGGTTCAGGTGGTCCTGCTTCCGTCTCTTCAGGTCTGCATGGTGGTGACAGACCTGCTCACCAGTCCGAGGAACACCAGTGACACTGGTGTGGTCATGAGCTAACTGGTTCCAAGCCTCTGCCTTGTACTCTGTCCCTTGGAACTGGCCCTGCAGGAGTCTTGACTCATGACAGTGGTCAAGGAGCCAAACCATGTATTTTGACTCCTCAATGCCCCAACGTTGCACTCGGAAGTGTGTACCCTCTCCAGCACCAGCCTTCTAACTGCAGATGTGAGCTACAATCAGTTATGGCGAGTATTCCAGCCTATGGGGCTTAAATATGCCGCATTTCCCGCACTTTTTTGTGATTGGCCGTTTTTGAAAATTCTTGACTGCCTGCAGACCTGCTTAGTAATGGTTAATCTACCATTACTAAGTATATGTATGTTAACAGTGGCTGTTTCTCCTAAGTTGTCATGGCTTAGTGGTTCTGTACTTTGATTATGATGCACAGAGTCCTGGGTTTGAACCTAGTCATTCATTTTATTTTCATACTGTCCAGACAGGCTAGGGGACGTGGCTGCGTATAAGCAACTTTGCTCTACGTTGCTCCATGGTGCCCTACGGTGCCCTGGTTGGCGCGGCACACACATCAGCGCAAACACATTGTGCTGGTTAAAGCACTATTTTACTATGGGCACCTCTATTGCACTGGGTAAAGTGCTCTTACACTTTGGGCAACTCTATTGCGCTGGGTAAAGCGCTCTTATACTTTGGGCAACTCTACTGCGTTGGGTAAAGCGCTCTTACACTTTGGGCAACTCTATTGCACTGGGTAAAGCGCTCTTAAACTTTGGGCACCTCTATTGCACTGGGTAAAGTGCTATTAAACTATGGGCAACTCTATTGCGCTGGGTAAAGTGCTGCTTAACTGCAAGCAATTATATATCAGGATCCTTTAAAAATATATATTTTGTTCACTGATACATTGGCCATTCCACTGCTTTTTACTAATATTTTAATCATATTTGTCAGGTATATTTCCATATACTCATTTAAAACATAAATAAGAAGGGGAGGGGTGGGACTCGAACTGTGAATGCCTCTTCTTTGTGCGAATGATCTACCATTACACTATTGCTATTTGGTGTGATTTGTATAAACATTCTTTCTTATGCTCTTCCATGTTGGAATTGCTAACTACAGTTAAGCAATGGGCACACCCGCGCACAAACGCGCAAATAAAGGGAAGCTATTTCGGGAATTTAAAAAAATTAAAATTAATGTTTTACTTTTTATAACTGTGATGAGGGTTTACAATGTCAGGGAGTGTGGTGTTGAGTGCAAGGACATTTGAGCGGACTCGGTCTTGTGTAATTTCATTTTACTTTTCCAAACCTTGCAGGGGTGTGGACATTTAGACTGCTTGGCAGTCGGACATGCCCCCTGCTTTCCTACACGGTCCGTGTAAGTCTTACGGTTGAGTCAGCATGCCCTCATGAATATTCATGGCATGCTGACGTCATACCATTCAACTGCAGCCTCCGAGTAAGACTTATTAAGTCTTACACGGAGGATTCGTGAATCCGGGGGTCTGTGAAAACACCTCAAATGCAAAAGATGTAAGTAATTCCAGATTAGTACCATGAATACCATCACCCATGGTAGCTTCTCTAGTCTACTGAGCCACAATGGTTGCTGGATAGAGAGGGATAATCCATCACCCATTCAACAGCCAGAGAGACCTACAATGTGAGAATGCTATCTATGTTACAGCCATGAGATTGCCTGGTCCACTGCTATACCATAGCTTATACTCTGTTAAACTGATTATATGGGTACACCACTGAGTTGGGGGTGGGGGCACAACAGCACATCATCAACTTGGGTAGACAGTAGTCCAAATATCATGTGTGCCCACTGTTTAACATCTCCCTTGTCTGATGTCATGAATATTCCAACCATGAGGCCTCGTGAAAATTCAGGAACACATACTGTTGGACTAGGTATCATTTGTCCCATGTGGATGTTAACTCTGATCAAATAGCTCACTATATTTTCTTGTATAACACCAGCAGATCCATGCATACGATACCTTATTATAGCAATCCTTACAATTAGTGTGTAAGTTAGAAACTTACCTTGATAATCCAGCAGTTGGCAGAACTGTAGTCTGGGGCTGAATCTGTGTGATGCAAGTGGTACACAGCCCATACATGGATAGGCACAGATTATGTGGGTTGCCTGGCATCAGCTATTTTATTATATGTGTATGAGTGGGAGTAAGGTGCCAGTCCCTGGGTCCCTAGGTTGTCAGTATATTTGCTATACATTGTCTCTTAGCCAATGCCAGGGCATACTGGGCATGCCTACGTCTGCCTACAGAGACATCATCAGGGGGTTCCTCCTCCTAGTCCTCCTGTGATGATGGCTGTGGTGACCTAGACACTGGTGGGGGGCTGTGTATCCCTTCCCTATTTTGATCCTGTTGCAGCAGCTTCTGCAGGATCATATTGTGTAGCATGGCACATACTGTGAAGATATGTGTACATGCGGCTGGAGAGTACTGCAGGACTCCACCAGATATATCTAGGCACCAGAGCCATGACTTCAGCAACCCAAACACATGCTCTATGATGTTTCTAGTTTGTGCGTGTGCCTCAATATGGTGTTCCTCCATGGGTGTGTATGCATATCTGATGGGTGTCATCATCCACATTTCAGGAGTGTAGCCAGCATCCCCCACTAAATGGCCATGTGGGATGTCCCCCCTAGCAAACATCAGGTACAGCTGTGATGCATGTCAGATATGGGAGTCATGATAGCTGCCAGGGCTGCCAGCACACACATTCATGATAATGCCCTGGGCATTGCACACAACCTGGCAGTTGATGGAGTGGTACCCCTTGCTGTAGATTCTACCCTCCTCACTGGGTGGTGCTTTGATGTGTACATGAGTCCAATTTATGGCACCCAATACCTCAGGGTAGTGTGCTACATGGCAGAAGTCTTGCATATTGCCTCAGGGGTGAGGGGAAAATATATGTAATCACTTGCATGTGGTACCATGGCATCCAGGAACTGGTGGATTACCCTGGATGCTGATGTCTGCAAGACCCCCATTATGTCCACAGTTAGTTTTTGGAAGGTAACTGTGACTATTATACCAAGGGCTACAAATACCTTTGTTTCCACTGGGATGGGTTCCTCTCTGTTGGCTCTGGACCTGAGTTGAGGATGGCAGAGCTTAGTGAGTTCTCGTAGTATGTCCCTGTCCACCCTGTAGTGCTGAACAATCGTCAGCTCATGTAGCACATGGAAGTTTAACCTGGGTCTGAACACTCTTTTCCTTCTCTGCGTAGGTCTATTGTCAGCAGCAGCAGCAGCAGCATTGACTTCAGCATCTAAAACATGCAAATGTAGCAGACCTGCAGCAGCTCCAAGCATTCTTTCAGTAAAAATTCCCAAGTCTGTACTCCAAAATCAGATTGTAGGGTGTATGCATAATTTATAGTGTTCTACTGTAGGTGCTGCCTGCTGATTGGCAACCTATGATTCTGTACACCTGCCTAATATATCACTGACATCATTCAATGGCCCTAGCTGACATTAAGCAAGGATCAACACTAATTAATACATCATTAGCCTTTTAGATACTCTGAACACTGTGGTTCACCATGCTGCCCCATAGGTAAACAATGCTTAGCAGCCAGTCCCCCCCAAACTTCCATGCTTAGCATGGTGGTGCCCCACACAAGCAGGTGCAGCTAAGCACCAATCAGCTTAGAAGTTATTGGACACATCTTCTCTTGGTGTCAGCTACCTCCTCTGTGGACACTAACACGGTTCTCTGCCTACACAGAGGGGATATGCAGCCATAGTTACCCCATTATGCTTTTCAGTAACTCCACCTCATTTGCACAGGGAACTGTGCTCACAGCCTGGATACTACATACTTCCAAGCCCTTCCAAGTTAGCAACAGCACCAGTGCATCATTATAGATACTGCATGTAGGGTCCTGTAATACTTTTCTGTCTCATGATATTAATATTTGATTTTGTCAGTTTTTTTTTAATAAAGCATTTTTGAGCACTGTGGCATGCTGTGCAAACATGCTAAGATTATTAAAAAATATATATTATTTTAATATATTTACTGTAACTTTTGGAACACACAAAGGATAGCTTTGCTCATATCTGTGTGTGCTATGCTGTTTCTATCTATCTACCTACATTTTTACAGCCCCTTTTGTCTGTCTACAGTCCTGTACATGGAATTTTTCTGTGTACACTATGGACACACTGACATAAGGTCTGCAGAGCTGCCTATCTGCTTGCTGGATCACTCTACCTGCCCCATTTGCATGAGATTCACCTACTTATGAGGTGGTTTGCATGCCATGGAAGTGTCTGGATTGGAACGCCACTCAGCAGCAATTACCGAATCTAAAACTGTTCACATCCATGTTAGCAGCATGGCACGATGCCTACATGGAAAAAAGGTATAGGCTTTATTGAATTCTCCCCTGTATTTTATCTAAAAGCAAACTGCTATCCTCTACCTTATATTCTTCTTCTGATAGTATTTGATAATTCCTTGATAAACAAAATATATGCAGCATTGACAAATGTTAAATAATATAATTAGTACTCTGAAAAGCACAGGCAGTAAGGGCTGAAAATATTCTGTCTTCTGTCTGGCTGCAATAAAAAAAAAAAAAAAAAGAAAAGCAGCCAAGACATATGCGCAAGTCTTTGCTTTGAATGAATATCTTGTAGCTCAAAGATATTTTCATATTTTTGTTATATCTCCTCCAGTTGTTCTACTGTCTTCACTCATAGACTGCTTTGTTACATAAAAATGGAGGCTGGGCATTCCCAAGCTATCTCAGACCCTTGAGACCAATTTGTTCCACTCAGAAATTTCAATCAATCCATCAGCACTGAGGTGACAGCCAGTAAAGCAACTCCCGTACTGAGTGGATCCTGTAAGCTATGCTATAAGATGCCCTCCAAGGGGAGATGTAAATCCTCACGCTGAATTTCCTCCCAGCTTACAATGCAAATACACACAACAGTACATGTTCACTAGGCCTGACATCCACAGGGTGTAAAACTAAGTATTTCTGCTAGTTGTCACCCATGTGGTGAAAAAAATCTATATTTCTTCAACCTGGATGGATGAGCTGGCAATGACTATTTGATCCCATCCCCCCTACCAGCTTCTGCAAACACCTGAGTTTTTTTTTTTAAATCATTTCTTTTGTGCCATAACCAGAGCTTTATTCCTCTATGCCGCAGACCTGGCTCACCAAATTAATTTAGACTATTTTCTTTATTGGCAAGTATATTATCCCCAAAAGACTAACAAAATATTTTTTATTCCTAATATAATTCTTTTTAGTAGGTTCACTTTGTCTCTATGATTCAAAGTCATCTCTCAACTTCTTTCCTAAAGAATGAGGGACAACGCCAAAAACAGTGAGGGGGACAAAGGCAGAAAATCAATGAAAATTTGTAAATATTAGTCTAATTCATTTTAAAACATTAACAGTGTAAGGTTTTATTCTGAAATGCGTCTTTGAAATAATATTATGCATAAAAGTCTAATGTCTGGCATTGTCTATTGACTGATCCTCAGTAGTTTACCAGAAAAGCAAAATGTTTATGATGGGACAAAAATATTATGCAAAATCAGAAATAGTCAAGAGGTTGTATCAAAATATAAATGCATTTGATAGCTTCTTACAAAAATTCTCTTAGCAAAATTGACCTTTAAATTGATTTAGCTAAGTTTATAGTTCCTTTTTAGCAGTCCTATTTCACTCTTAATAACATTATCCATAATGACCATCATAATACCTTAACTGCTGCTCAGACAATAGTATGTCCATTTTGATCAGGATCAGACATATTTTCACCATAAGCTAACAGGAACATGTCTGCTTCAAGATGGCTGTTGGTAGCAGATGTGGTAATTATCTGCTTCATATGTTTTGATGTAAGGCTTCATACTTTCTCTATTGTGTAATATCTGAGACAGCTGTCTTTTCCATTATTGCACAGTACCCATACCACAGTTGAAACTCTTGTAGATGATTGCTGCAGTAAAGTAGCGTTCACTCATTATGATGTCATACAAGTATTTTATTTGTCATTCTAGTTATGACCTTTTTCATATCTTTATCAATTTTCTCATATTTGACAACAATTTCCTGCCAGGATTTCTTGACACATTACCAGTGCAGTTTAGCCTTTTGAATGAGTTCCATAAGCATTGGTTTCAATATGTCATTGTTTTGATGGTTTGTTACAAGGCTCAGTGCTTATTCAGTGGTCATCTAGGAGCCATCTGGCTTAAGAATAAAAGCATGCTTTCCAGAAAAAAAATATTTTTTTAATGCTGTAAGAGAGCCTGCTGTTTTATTTAAATAGAGGGTTTAATCTAAAGCTTGGTGCATAGGTTTGTACATTAGTGCTAGGCTAACTTCCCTTGTGGGCCATTTTAAGCTTGGCCAATGAACACATGTAAGAGTCAAACCCTGCATCTTAGGTCTGTAAAGGAAGTATCTTAAGCATTATGCCAACCTCCCTCTGGTGACAGCACTTACAGGAAATAAATTCTTCTTCTAATATGTATGTCTTTATTTTTATTTAAATTGTTTTATTGTTGTCCAAATTATGCAAAACAAAATGCAAGAATCATATCTAGAAAAGCAAATACTAAACATAAAATTATATACAGTATTTTAATTTCTTTAGCAATATAAAACAAAAAACACAAACCTAAATGCTTGTAAAAGTTATGAGGAAATTCATTTAATTCAAAAGCTCCAAGACTCAATAATGGATTGATGTGGAACTTGCTTCCAGAGATGAACCAGATTTAACACATTAATCAAAGATGAATGAAAATACAGTTAGAAGGCATTCATCCTCTTTTGGCAATGATTTCCTTGTCAATTACATCACGAGGACGAGCGGGGATGAATTCTGGAGCAACATTGTTCATCCAAATTTTAGTAATGATTTTCCTGGCTGAAGCTAAAATTGTCCACAGTAAATAATACCACTCCTTTTTAAGTTGATATCCCTTGAACTGTTATAAAAATTACAGTTCTTCTAGGTTTATTTTGTCTGTCCATAAACCTTTGAGGAATAAATTAATTTTCCCAAAACTTCCTATGTAGTACATAGTTCTATATTAGGTGAAACCAGTCAGCTTTATCTTCCTATTTATGTGTCCAACATTCAATTTTATAATTTATAGTTATATTGGTTAATTTGTCAGTAGTAGTAAAACTTTATGCAAATATTTCCAATTGAATATAAAGTGATATTGTACTAAGGGAGTGCCCTTAACAGAGAATAATATGATTCTTATTTCTCTTTGAGATGTTTCCTTTCTTTTACAGTAAAATAAAAATCCAGAATTTGCCATTTAAATCAGCATTGAAACATATAACTATTTTATAAAGATCTGAAAAATAGTAGTTGTCTTATTTGCTTTATAAATTGCAATGCATAATTATTCTACTTACTTAGGGATTTTTTATATTGCTGCAATACAGCTTCATAAAACTTCTTTTGGATATGACTCCTTATTCGTTCCTCAAATAGCCAGCCAGAGGGTCCAGACAGAATTCAGAAATTAAATCTTTTATAGATTTTAACATTCTGTCTTTAAAATAGTTGTACCAGTTAAAGAACATTTTTTTCTTTCTTCTGTATCATTTTATATATAACATCCTTCTGTTAGACTCTTATAGGCAAAAAATGAGCAATTAAATTAAGCCAGTTAAGACTAGCTAATCCATGACAGTGTATTTGAAATGTATTGGCACATTACTGACATATTTAAAGTTTGTAGATGCCTTATATTATACTGAATGCAATTACATAATAATAAACATATTTGATTATTAGCTAATTCTGAATATATATTGGATAATTTATTTTTTTTAATATCCAAAAGTTATATTTGTAATATTTTTCCAGTTATCACTATAAATAGTGGGCCGGATTCACAAAGGCTTGCACGGAGTCTAAGAGTAGAGTAAGACTCCATGCAGCCAATATGTCCGCTGAGCGATCCAGGAACAGCCAGTAGGGGTGTGCAACAGAGCTCCTTAAACGAGTCCTACACTGACAGGGCTTGGATATGCAAATGACATCAATTGCAGGTGAAAGCTATGCAAATTAGGTAAATTTGCGATCCAGGAAACCCGAACCTGTCCGAGTAGGAGTAGTGTTATCTGCAGAAATGTACTCAGTTGACAACTGAATACGGTTCTGCAAATAGCAAAACGGAGCCATGACAGCTCCAAAAAAGGATGCATTTACATGAGTAAGCATGCCGATGGCCAAAAATACGGCCATTGGCAATGTTAAGTGATGCAAAATAAAAATAAAATAACTTTTTTTTTTCATCCCAATCTCCGGGGTTTAAGCGTAGTGCAGCGCCGCACAAACGTGTTGCACTCTAAAAACCAGAAAATCAATAATGAAGATCCACAAATGTGGATTTTAATGCTAATATGAATTTACAATGCAAGTGAATGGCAGGCTGAAGACACCATGGCCAGCGAGTAGAGGTTGCTAAGGGGGGAAGCTCAGTCTAAGAGATGTAACCAAGAATTAGTAGGCAATCCAATGTAAATGAGGGTTAGGATAGTGAATCGCAAGTTTACATAGCAAATGAGCACAGTCAGTGGAGTGTAGTAGTAGGATAAGGGGAGTAACAGAGTAGAAGATAGGTGACATCAAGAGTGGGGTATGTATGAAAGAAGTGAAGCTCATTGGAGCAGAGTGGCATGTGTCAGCTGACATTTACACATCATTGAAAGAGGTGTGTCAACAGGTAGGCTAGGTAAAGGCAAGAAATTGAAGGTGTATGCCATGGATAACACTAAAGTTTCTTGCTGAGCGGGTATGCATGCGTGTGCACGCCTGTAAACCCGAGTGAGACAGTGTGCAAGTGTGTAAGTGTGAGTGCATGCATTTAAGCCAGAGTAAGCATGTATAAGGCTGTTTAAAGAGCTGTAAGCATGTTTGCGCTGGTGTGCGCACGTTTTAACAAGAATAAGCAAGTTTTAGTCCATGTAAGCATGTGTGCGCGTGTGTGAGCTGCTGTGTGCATGTTTGCGCTTGTGTGCGCGGCGCTGCCCCCCAAGGAAACAGAAAGGAAAAAGGAAGCACAACAAATAGTAGGAAGCTACCAGGGAGTACTAGCAGAGCTAGCAGGTGAAAACAATCAGAATCAGGCAATTACACAGGCAGTACACTAGCCCAGCCAAGCACTTAAAACTCTGCAAACAACAGTCTATTATGTTTCTCACAAGAGACACTGCAACACTGCAGTAAGCTAATAGAAATGAAAACTGAAAAAGCTTTACTGAGACAAAGAAATGTTAGAGGCTGCCATTGCTGTTATAAGGCGACATATGCAACATGCTGAGAGTGGTGACAATGCGAATGCTGCTGGACAACCCACAGTGAGGAGACAGAGAAGAGTGTACAGGCCCAGGGTAACCTACCAGGGGCTACATGAGGTGGAGATAGTGGAGCACTATAGAGTGGACTGAGACCTCTTGTAGCAAATAGCTGAGCTGTGCAGGCCATGCTTCACACACAGAATCAACAGAGGGGAACCCATCCTAGTGGAAACCAAGGTATGTGTTGGCCTAAGAATATTAGCAACAGGTACCTTCCAGAGACCAACTGGTGATATGATGGGGATATCACAGACATCAGCATCCAGAGTACTGCACCAGTTCCTGTATGCCATGTCAGCACATGTCGGTGATCATGTATATTTCCCAAATTCCCATGGGATATTGGCCAGCAATATGCATCTCTTCCAGCAAATAGCAGAATACCCTGAGGTAGTGGGTGCAATAGACTGCATGAACATATGCATCAAAGCACCAGCCGGTGAGCGGGGTAGGGTCTACTTCAACCACAAGGGCTTCCCCTCCATCAACTGCCAGGTCATGTGTGATGCCCAGGGCATAATACTGAATGTGTGTGCTGGCTGCCCTGGAAGCTACCATGATTCCCATATCTGGTGTTTGATGCAGCTGTACCAGACATTTGCCAATCGGGACATCCCACATGGTCACCTAGTGGGGGATGCTGGCTATGCACTGGAGCCGTAGCTGATGACTCCCATCAGAAACGCACACACACCTGAACAGGAACACCATAATGAGGCACACGCACAAACACGAAATGTAATCGAGCATGTGTTTGGGCTGCTCAAGTCACGGTTCTGGTGCCTGGACACATCTGGTGGAGCCTTGCAGTACTCACCAACTACATGTACCCAAATTGTCATGGTATGTGCTATGCTACATAATATGATCCTGTGAAAACAGCTTCAGCAGGACCAGCATAGCCCTGGGCCAAACAGCCCCCCACCATTGCCAATGCCATCACAGGCAGAGCGTGACTCGGAGGAGGAACAACCTGAGCCTGCCCCAGTTGGCAGAAGGAGGCATGCCCAGTATGCTTTGGCCTTAGCAAAGAGGCAATGCATACCACATACACTGGCTCAGTAGGAACTCTGGAAATTATACCTCTCTCTGACTCACACATATAGTAAAAGGGATGCCTAAGTTGACACTACCTGCTTTCAAACATGTATAGGGAGTGTAGTATGTGCATCCGACATAGGCAGCCCTGCAGCACCACCTTAGGCATGTTTGCCATGTATTAAGCAATATAAAGCAGTGCTAAACAGCATTTAACACCATGTAATATCTGCAAACAAAATTGCACACACCAACTAGCACAACTGTGGTCAATGTTGAGTAATATTGGGCAACGTCCAGCAATGTTGGTGAATATTGAGCAATATTGGACAAGCCTGGTCTAAGTAGGGCATAGCTGAACAAAAGCCAAAATGCTCATATTTGCTCTACTGGCCCTTAAGCAGTCTGGTCTGCTCAGTATGAAAATATAAAGCAGTGATGGGCCTCAAACCCAGAATACTGTGCACTATAGTTATAGTACTGAACCACTAAACCATGACAGTATTGCAGTGGTCAGCCTGTATGAAGAAATGTTGATAAGTCTATGCAAAGTATCTCATGGAAACCCTGCAGGCACAGCATAATCCCTGTGGAGTTATGACACAAAGGTGAGTCCTGCAGTAAGAATAGAACCTGACTTCCAACACACACAGTATAAATGTTAATAATGGTCATGTTCACACACATCAACAAATGTAGTGGACCTCAGATAGCAACATACTGAAAGGTCACACCGGGCATGCTCACACACTTGAATAAATGAGACAAATGTCAGGCAACAAAACACGGAAAGCCTGAACTTGGCATGCTCACACACTTAGGCCATGACTGAGTACAGCAGTGGGCCACACATATCTGGCAGTTGCATGTGTTAACCCAGTAACCTCTCACTATCCAAATATGTTCTGCAGATACCTAAGTTGTTCATAGAAACTGGAAAAGCAAAGACGATAAAAACCTGCAAACAGTATCAGCAATAAACATTGTGCATCCCAAACATTATCATAGGTTCAGAAGTCGATACTAGGCTATCTGCCCTAGGGCATGTACAAGCCTAGCCAGAGTGTGTTTGGCTTTTGCAACCCTGTCAGATTACTACACTGTGCCTGTGAATAGTAGGTCACACAAGATAGCCCATGTACATTTAGTTTAGTGTGCCTCTGTCTAGCAGGGACCCAGAAGATATTCCAGGGATAAACAGACGATCACCCATCCAGTTGTCAAGATGTCTCCTGTAGGTGGTCAGTGGGTGGCTCTGCCTATGCAAAACCGGGATTACAATCCGGAGTGAGTGGAGCCTCTGGGATAAGAATCTGTCCCTCCAGCATGTCCTATTAACATCTGTGCTGAAGTATATGTCCCTGGAGTGTGTAGCTCCAAGGGAGTCGGATATCCTGAGGTGGAGTATGTCCAGTAATTCTGGGTTGGGTATTTCCGTAAACAACAGGCACACATCATATCCGAGTAGGCGGTAAGCAACTGAGTAGAGCTGGAGTTACTGTATTTGAACTGTGCAGGACATCTGTGTGAGTCCCTAGATCTGCTTGGTGAGGAACTTTTGTGGCCATTCAGTTGCTGCAGGTGTCGGGTAAGGTACATCCCAAATGTGGCATTGTAACCAAGCATGGTCGTGATGAGTATAGGTGCACGATGACCTCACTCGATCTAGATGTGAAACCATATGGGATATGGTGGGCTATATAGAAGGTCTGTCTAAGCACTTTGGCAACGTGATTGTCTAAGGTGACACGTACGAACAAGTCGTGTCCCCAAACCCCTAACAACTCCTACCATATGTAATGGATTACTACCAATGTGGTAATGTGTGGGCATGTTGTTATTCCCAAAGGGGATGACTATGCAACTAATGGCATTTAGCTGTAGGCCATGGCTCAGGCACCAGTCATCCATCTCTGTGAGACCCTGTTTGAGTATGCATGTGCCAGCTGGAGAGTTGATTATGGCACCCAGTTTGCAGTCATCTGCGAACATGGTCAGCCATATTCTCTCTGTGTTAGCCTGTACATCAGACAAATATATACTGAACAAGAGAGGTCCCAGTACTAAGCCTTGTGGGATGCCACATGTAACTGGTGTATAGTCAGACATGGCACCTGCAATGCTGATCATGTGGGTGCTATCCCTGATCCAGGTAGCAATCTATCATGTGAGATATGTGTCCATATCGATGCTGGTGAGCCTATGCATAATGGCCGATTAGGGTATTGTGTTGAAGGGTTTTACAAGGTCATGTGTGGACAACCGTCCCCATGTCAATGGACCTGGTAACCGTTTAAAGAATACAAACAGGTTCAAGAGGCAAGATCTGCCCAAAACAATGCTGAAATGTGTAGGACACAGTGTCTGTAGGTTCCCGATGTCTATGTGCATGAGTCCCATGACAATACGCTCCATAGCTTTGCAGAACAGGCTAGTTAGGCTTCTTGGGTGATATTGTCTGTGGTCCGTTGTGGAACCAACTCTGTGGTGCTGGACCACTGTCGCTGTATGCCATTCCTTGGGTACATATCCTGTAGTAACTTCAATATTGATCAGTGACGTAATGTGAGGGTTACGTCTGTCATGAAGCTTGTGTAAGATGCAGGCCGGGACACCATCTGGTCCTATTGATGCTGTGTTGTCCGCTTTGGGGAGGGCAGCACTCACCTCTTAATTTGTGATGTTAGGGAGGTTACACTCTGTTGGGATGGATAGTTGTTCCTTAGGGGGGATGGGGGGGAGACATCTGCACTGAACCTGTTTACCAGGATGTTGGCAATGCCAGTGGGTTCAGGGTATGTTTAGTCAGTATGCAGTAACTCACAGCATATCAGTGAGTGTCCACCCAGGTTCCTGACATAACTGAAGAAGGCCTTGTGATTGTCCTACGTGTCTGGTGCAATTGTCCGTTAGAAGCGGGACTTAGATAAATTCATGAGTGATCGTAGCTGTCTGCTAGTACAAATCACAGATGCCTTCCCTGTCTGGGATTGTGCTCTATCATGTAGTAGCTTCCTCCTGTCATTGTATAGCTTATTAATGGCTGGGGTCTACCAGGCAGGTCCCCTGCCATTGGAGGAGTGAGTCTTGTTGTTATTTGGGATAGCACAATCCATGCAGTCCACTAGGTGCCCATAGAATGCTTATGTAAAGGATTCAGCAGTCTGAGCCATATTTACCACTATCCCAAGGTCTCTGAAGGATACCACCTTGGTTTTGAGAAGTTAGACGTTGGCTTATGAGAAGTTCACCAAGATTATCCAGGATGGGTGTGGGGATGGGATATGGATGTCCAGTGAGATAAATGTATGTTCTGACCTTACCAATGAGGGATATATCGCTGGTGTGGAACATAGAGTCCCCATGTTGGTGATGATTAGGTCCAATATGTTTTCCCCTCTTGTGGGTGTGGTGACCAGTTGTGCCATAGCATATGAGTTTACAAATAGTAGCGACTGTTGGGCGAGGGTGTTGGGGCTTGAGTAGTATCCCCAGTCAATGTTTGGGTATTTTAAGTCACCCAATATAATAGTGCTTGGGGAGACCTTCATATTCTCCATTGTTCCCAGGAAAGCCGAGTGTGGTTCCTGAGTTTGGGAGGGTGGTCTGTAGCAGGCAACAAACTGAAAGGCAGTTTTGCACAATGTTAGTTGCATATGTATGGTCTGTGATGCTTCGTGCAGTGCTACTAACCCGGAGGTGTGTGTATCTGTGATGTATATGGATACTCCCCTTATATGTGTTGTCCGTTCTGAGTCTTGTGGTCAGAAAGCATGGTATGAAACATAACCTGGTAGTGCTGTTGTGCATTTGTGAGCCTGAATCAGGCGTCTGTTAGTGCACAGATATTGCTATTCTCCATACTGAGGAGAGCCCTTAGTGGGTGCAATCTGAGCGTAACACATCTGGTGTTGAGCAGCATTACATTTAGTTTCATTTACTCTGTAATGTCTATGGAGGTGGGTTTGTCTTTTGAGCCCTGCTTAAAAAAGGCACTATGGTGGTAGCAAGAACCTTAGCCAGTATTTGAAAGTCCAAGGGTGACAGGTGCAAGCTGTCCATAGCGAACCTACGTGGCATGTCGAGCATGTCACCCCAGGCTGACAGACACTGGATCCTCTTTGAATGACACCAATATGTTAGTCAACTGTTAAATGTGATAAGTTTGTCTGTATACTGTGATATCATACTTGGTGAGTGTAAGATGCTACACAAGGCCAGGGTCATACTGGCCTGGCCTACATGAACAGACAGTTCCTCTATGTATCATGTCATGTGGTCCAGGGAGTAACATCTGAGGTTTTACGCACCAACATGGACAATGATGGAGCCATTTCTGTACTTGCTGTGGAGTGACCTGAGTGCATGTGTTATATGGTGGATCCTGGCACCCGATAGACAGCTCAAAGTGACCACCCCCTTGTTCGGCCTTGTGTCTGACAATAAGTGTCACCTATTACAAGTGTATTAGGTGTGTTGCCTAGCCCGAAGGGCAGTGACTGTGTGGCACACTGACATTGTGAACTATGTGATATGTGGGTATTGTAGTGGGGTAGCAGTTGTTTGTGTGTCCGCTTTGGAGGTCTCTGCTGCTTAGGCAGAGTTTATTTAGATCCTCCAAGTATGTTTATGTGTGATAATGTGGTTTGATTGCTGTCGCTATATGTTTATGTAAGACTGATATGTGGTGTGTGTGCTTACCTTCACCACCTGATAGACTGTACCATTCATGGGTCGAGAGAGCTCAGCCTCCCTCCTGTATGTCTATATAGTTGCATCTCTTACATATATCTGAGTTTGTTGGGAGGAGGAGAGGGTTGTCTGTGTACATGAGGCAGTTGTGACATTGTGTCAAAATTACAATATTCACCAGCTAGACTGGAGAGTACACACAAAACAGACCCCTGGACATGCCAGGATATTATGATGACATACTCTGTAGACTGATCACAAAGGATCAGTAGGGTGTTAAGTGTGTAAAAGAGTATAACAGGGATTAGTTCTCAGGTTTGTCAATGTTTTGTAAAGAGCAGCTGTGAAGGAGTCCAGACGGAATTATGACACCTCCTTCAGCTATGTCATAAATAGCAATATACACTCATATATGTCATGAGTCAGGGCCAACTGTACCTGACTGACAATGCCAATATCCTGTCAGACAGGCCGATATATACATACCTACCTCCCACTGCCAAAAGTCACTGTCATCATACCTGGAGATATCACATGTAGAATGGGTGAACAGCTCCCCCCAAAGCCGAAAGCATGGCAGCAATTGGATTACATTGTTTCCCTATATGTGTCATGAATGAACTCCAGAACAAACAGACCCTGCACCTGAACAGTTTGTTGAGCCTCACCCTCTCCACAGGACCTGGAACTGTTGAATGTGTTACAGCAACGTATGGCTCTCCCCACGAGTGTTGGTGCACAACACACCATGGGAAGTATAGTCCAGTAAGCCGATGAAGTCTGATTTGCAAGGCCATGGAGTCTGTCATGGTTGAAGTCATAAACAGAGCTATTGGAAGCTGACAAACACATAACCCTACCAACTGTGGCATTTTTATGTGTGTGCAGATCATGGTTCCCAAACATGCTAGACTGTTTGCAAGGCAGCCATCCAGGACACACATCACTGAACTGAGCTACACATGTCTCACATAGACTTTGAATAGCCCTGTATCAACATCCCAGATACATGTCGTATCTACAAAACCAACAATCTGTGCATAAATATGTGTTGACATATGAAGGAATGTCAACTTGTCCACAGATAGGTAACACAAGCTGAGAATTATGTGGTCCTGTTCAAGCTGTTGACACCTGCCGACCCACATGGCTCATTCCTGGGATTGCATAAAACAAAGTGTACACACATTACCATGTCCAGTCTGATGATGTCAGCATCCTACAAATATAGCAGGAGAAAAGAAACCACCCAGTAACGCATATAGTGTGCCGTGTTAATGCGTATCTCTCTAGTATCATAACATAGTTAGGTAGGGGATGAATCCTGCACTGGCTGACTGGGGGAGTGTGTATGTGTGATTTCCTTTGAGAGGAGTGCCCTCTTTGGAGACTGGGAAAACACATTAAAAGAGGTACATTCCTCTTTGGAAGGACTGATGATGTCAGCATCCTACAAATATAGCAGGAGGAAACAAAACACACAGTAAGGCATGTAACATGCCGTGTTAATGCATAACTCTCTAGTATCATAACATAGTTAGGTAGGGGTTTGAATCCTGCAATTGCTAGATGTGTGTGTGGGGGGTGTATGTGTGTGATTTCTTTTGAGAGGAGTGCCCTTTTTGGAGACTGGGACACATTAAAGGAGGTACATTCCTCTTTGGAAAGTCTGATGATGTCAGCATCCTACAAATATAGCAGGAGGAAACAAAGCACCCATTAAGGCATATAGCATGCAGTGTTAATGCTTATCTGTCTAGTGTCATAATATAGTTAGGTAGGAGGTTGAATCCTGCAATTGCTGATTGTGTGTGGGGGGAGGGTGTATGTGTGTGATTTCTTTTGAGAGGAGTGCCCTTCTTTTTGGAGACTGGGAAAACACATTGAAAGAGGTACATTCCTCTTTGGAAAGTCTGATGATGTCAGTATCCTACAAATATAGCAGGAGAAGACAAATCACCCTCTAAAGTATATAGTGTGCCGTGTTAATGCGTATTTATCTAATATCATAACATAGTTAGATAGGGTTTGAAACCTGCAATTGCTGAGTGTGTATGACACTGTTGGCCAATGAGGTGTGGGTTTTGCTTTTACTATGCTATGACATATCAGGATTAAAACAGTACGTGCATTGCACACATCAGGTATCTATGTGGCAAATAAATATATGTGCATGTGACCTCAATTAGTACGTAGGTGTGAAGCCTGCATACTACATGAATATATTCATTTCCTTTGACAGATTGTGCCGCTGCTTCTCAGATTGTAGGTCACATATGTATGTATGTGACAAGGCTGGCCACTGTAGTGATCTGTGGCCAAGGTCATCTGTGCCACACACACCAATAACAGTTACTATAGAGTAGTGTGAGTGAGGGTACATGCCAGAGGTATATGTCAGACATGTTCATACACGACAATGACTGGCAATATTGGACAGTCATTATAGGTGTACAACAGCCTTGTGGATATGCATTCAGGCCCCTAATGTCTTATGTGATACACCGAGGGACTCCACAATACCTCTGGATATGTGGATACCAAGGGACAGATGACATGACACGTGGCTGTAGGTACACATTGGTACCCAACATAAATGTTTGGGGTTACCACCTATGTGGTACTGTTGGGATAGTATGTATAGTAAATGTGGATGACTATGCCATAGTCGGCCTAGTGCAATACAGCATGTGTCGGACAACAGGTATCTGTCTGTATGATACCCTTGTGTAGGAGATGTGTCCCATCCAGAGAATGCATTGTAGGCCAATGCATGCATTTCCAGATGTGGATGGACATATCCCTAGTGTGTTTGCATGTACCTAAGAGTTCTATATGCCAAACAGGTGTGGTCCCAGGAATGGGTGCCGGTCAATACCACTGGTTACTGTTATAGTATAGTACCAGAAGGATCCCACTGTTACTGAGTTCCCCACAACTGTGTGTCAGTTGTCAGGGCATCATCTAATGATTGGTTATAGTCATGCTGTTGAGGCTGTGTATACTACTGGAATGCAAATCATTGACAGATATTAACAGTATCACCCACAGCATAGTGTCAACCCATGTCATATACACACATGCACCCATGTTAGTACATTTCTGTAGTAGAATGCATACTGGCCATGGAGAGATACTATGAGATGTTAACAATGTGTAAAACAGGGTATGTCACACGTCCCATGTGTCCACTATGCACGTACATGCAGACAGTGCGCACCCACCATGTTCACAGATGTACACCTGCTAATCTGTACTGCACACATCACACACATACTGTCCACTCACTAACACATGCTGGCAACACTATACACTTCAGCCAAGAGGCACATGGCCGGACAATACATACTCAGACCTAACACTGGTGTAAACAATACTACATTGACAGAACTTTGATGCATCACGCCTGCTCAGATATACCTACAAGGATATCATTACACTTTCCTGTTGACAACGTGCTAATATTGCTACACTGCTATAATGTCACCCTGTGTATCAGCACCATGTTAGCCTGTTCCTGCATCAATGTTACAGATGACAGGAGGTGGCACAGGTGTCATCATATGCACAGGGTGTGTTGTTGGTTTGCCAGAGCCCGACACTGACCTATCCAATCAACATGTCTGCGTGTGCATGTGTGTGTGAGGGACAACAGTATAGCGTGGGCCAATATTGATGTAATGCGTGTGTGTATGTGTGAGCCCTAGTTGTTTGGTTAATGTGTGTGTGTCTGCATGCACACAGCTCCACCATGTGGCTGCCATATATGGGAGGTTGTGGGACAGCCACAGACTGTACCTGCCAGGCTGTACAGTTCACTGTCTCTGGCCCTGGACACAGTACCTGTGCCTGGCAGGGGTGCTACGGACAGTATCGGGTACCAACCCTGACTGGGTACTATCATCAGAGGCAGAGGTATGTCGAGTGGACCCATGTCCCTGCTGGGACTGACCAGAGCCACGTGCACATGGTCTACTAGGACAGTCAATTGACAGGCCAGCCCCAGCATTGCTAGGGCTGGTACTGCCACTACCAGAGCGGCTGTGATCTGTGAGCCGTCCGCGATGACTGCCAGCTGTTGATGTTGCTGGCATGCATCCGTGTTAACGTCTCACCCATCCTGCATGGTCCTGGATCATGGAAAACACATTGTGGAGGGCATCTAATGTCTCCCCCCAACGTCTATCAATGACCTCGGTGTAATCCCAGATGGCACCGGCAAGGTTACAGATGCTGTCATTGATAGTGGTGTAATGGGCCCTCTACGCCCTTAGTCCCTGTCTGGTGTACTGTTCCATACATGCCTGTGCCTGCATTACAGCCCGGAACATAGTCGTGGTTGTAAGACCTGTGAGGGCACATCTGCCAGGGGCAATACGACCAGTGGTGCTCCCCCAAGAACCCCTGGACATCTGCCTATGTGGCACTGTTGCAGGAATCCGGGTATGGCTGCTGTGAGGAGATGCAAGTGCCATAGGTACTACAGTATCCTGGTCAATGCCAACTGTATGCTGTCCCTCGGCTAAGGCCATTGGTGATGAAGGATGTATTGGCAGTATGAGTGTGCACATCGATGGGGTTGAACGCTGTGTACTGTCGATTGGCGGACCAACGACAGACCCTGTCAAACCTGCCTGTGCCACAATACATGTCTCATCATCTCCACTATTTGTGGCAGTGACTTCAGGTTCCCTGCTGCATTCAGCCACCCCAAACTCAGCACCTGTGAGAGGAAGACAGAAAACACACTTTACAATTTGTACATGATGTTGGCACACAAGCACACATGCACACATGCACACATGCACACATATGCACAAATGCACACATGCACACATGCACACATATGCACACATATGCACACATGAACACATGCACACATGCACACATGCACACATGCACACAAATACCCTCCTCACTACAGCAGATACACACACACACCAGCAATCCAACACATATTCAATAGTGGGTGAAGGTAGGTGACAGTATCACAAGGCAAACAGTCACCTCACACATGACAGCATGCAGACTATGTGTTGCTCAAGACCATGCAGTACGAGTGTAGATGGCCCTATTTCATGACAGTATACATGGCTTTGATGCATGTGTGTAGTTGTTCAGTGATTGGCTACACCCTGGAATGCAATGCGTACATGGACACAACATTGCTGTGCAAGTATTATCAACTCTGCAATGTTCTGTGCACCATCACTCATAGGTATACATACCATGGCTGCATGTGTTATCTATGTGACACATAGATTTCCATGTCTAATTACAGTGTCTGTGTCCATAGCAGATAATACAGGGCACAGTTGTAGCACATGCATGCTGTGTACACACACAGGATGAGTGGTGCATGTAGACGTGAAGGAATCCAAATGCTCAACATGCCCATTGTACAGTGGTTATGGTGAGTGTGGGACATATTGCAGATATGTCAGTGCCAGCCATGACATGGCATGCTACATGACTGCAACATTATACACCACACATACCCAATGTGTGTCATGTGACCTGTACACCCAATAGCATTCCAGGACATATATGTGTCACTTTGTACAGATGGTGACTGCTATACATATTGTTTATACTGGCATATGTTAGCACACACACAACATGCTATGCATACTGTGTATAGGTGCATATGTTTGCACACACACAACATTGAGGTGCAAAGCAATGACTGCTATGTGTAGTACTATGGTCACTCTAACTGGATGGGGTGTAGTACCATGAGCCATCATCATCATGCATCATGTGGTCACTCACGGCTACTAATGTGTGACAGACCACTGCCTAGCATGCTGTACCTGTACTGCAGTGCCATGGCTACGTTCACAATTACACAGCCACTTTGTACATGGGTGTGTGGGTGCCCAATAGGGAGCATTGCCTAACATGACTGTGTTATGTGTTGAAGAGTGTTGCACAGCCCCATGATAGGCCTTTACCCCTGAGGTTTAGCATGTGTGTGTGGATGACATGTGGGATACTGAAGTGTGACCTTACAGCAGGTGTGTGGTAACACCATATGTAGCATGTTGAGGTGTACTGCGTATGATAAACATGTTATGTTGTGTACAGCTGTAGCAACTACGCCTATCCAATGTGCAGTATGGTGATGCCACAACTGTGTCTGATGCTCTGTGTATTGCATGTCATTGAGGCAGCTACTGACATTACTGAGCTGTGCAACATCTTACAGCAAACATGCCCAGCATGCATTATGCATAGGTGTGTTACTTGCACATGGCCTACACCTCACCTATGACATACACATTTCATTACCAACATTGCAGTTATACCACACTCACCAGCATGGATCATCTGCCCTACAAGAATATGAGAGAGTTTGTCAGTGGCCACAACTGTGGCATTGCTACTGTGGGTTTGCTAAACTACAGTTGAACAACTGTTGTCAGTCACAGGTGTACAGATAATATTCCAAATATCAGTATTGCACAATACTAGGCAGCACAACTGCTAAACACACAGTACACATCTCATGTAGACATAATCTAACAATACAGGTAACTGTAGTCTACAGATAGGGCATGTTACCTGCATGCTCCATGTGAACATGCTGGGTGGCTCCGGCCTCCATGATAATACATGTGTGTGGGAGTTGCTGTTGTTGTTCAGGAGCCACCACGCTTAGGAGCAGCTCCTCCACTCTGGTGAGGGGGGGATGAATGGCCACCCCACCACCTGTGGCAAGCTGTTGTCTCTGGATATCAGACACACACCACCAGACATGTCTAATTAAATCACTGCAGTAATGGTGTACCTGCTCATATGTCTGGTTATGCATGCCTATGTCATTTACCCGATGAACAAGGTCTTGCCACAGTGCAGTCCGCTCATGCTGGTGCTGGCTGCCTCTGGAAAACAACAGTGTGTAGTGCTGCACCAGGCTTTGCTGAATCACCTCTTCCTCTTCTGCTGTGTAAGATGGGTTACATTGGTGGGCCATCAGGCTGAAAGAGAAATGAACAATATGTGTGAGCGAGTCCTGTGGCACACTTTACACCCTTAACCACAGATATCACTTCACTGCCATATATACCATCCATTTGTCTGTCACAGGATACACACGTTCAATACCACATTTTGGTTCTCAGACCACAACTGACTAACAGTGCCTGGCACACTCTATATATCAAACCACTAGACAACAGTACCTGGCACAATGTTTTTGACACAATGCACAACCTCACCACTGGGGAATATATCACGCTAATGCATGAACAAAGATATCATCCATTTCAATGAATGTAAAGTACAGTTACAGTAGTACCAGTAAACCACCCTAGTCGTTGATGCCATAGCCCTGCCTAACATATGTGCACAGTTGTTAATATAGATGGCATACTGCTGTTACAAGGTATATATGTTGCTAGATACACACGTATACCCTGTAACACACATATGATTGTGGCCATGGTACAGGCATAATTACACACACATCAGACAAACATGCAACACACCACTGTATGCCAACACAGATGAGCTTTACCTGTGTACCATACAGTACTGTGTGCCACTACCTACAAACCCTTATGCCTGAGTTATGTCCTCTGTGCAGACTACAGGAAACACACATGACAGTGTTTCCAAGCAATGTGAACACACACCATACTGTGCTGTTTAGGCCTACAGCTTCAGGTAGTACTACAGTTCATATTGGAGTCGGATTCACCAGCAGTACCACTCACTAAGCATACATGTATTGCTTTAGCCTACAATGGGACACCACAGTCGTCAACAAGGAACTATGTCACATCATATGTCATAGTACTATGTCTGCCTAACAATAACATACACAGCTTTTGCTGGCCTCACAGCTAGGATAGACACAACCATGTCAGATACAACTTCACACTATGCTATCACACCTTTACAGACCTTGGACACATTCAGCGTTAACTTATTCAACCTCACATAGCCGGTACTGCATTGAGTACATGTGTGAGTGCATAGTGTCATAGGTAGGTGAGATACTGTTGGCCCTAGGGACTACAGCAGCCTAGCCATATGCTACCCTGGCCGTTGCCACACATGTACTTTGATTTCGCCTGCTCCTGTCAACCAGAACCAATCTCCCAAACAATCATCAGGGGTATTTATGACAACTGCTAATAAGGAGCCTAGTTTGATATTGCTAGGTGGTCTATTCCAGAGTATGGCATATCTCTGAGATAGGAACCTATCCCTCCAGCATGTGCTGTTTAGTGAGCTGACGAGGTTTAGGGCCCTAGAGCATGTAGCCCAAAGGGATTGTGATATGTTGCCATGGTGGTTGTCACACAGCTATGGGTCTGACATATCTCTGTATGTCTGGCAGAGGTCACCTCTGTTTGGGCGGTATGCAATACAGTCTAGCTGCGGTTTTGTGAGTCAGTCTGCATAGGGCATCTGTTTGAGGCCAGTATTACCCTTTGTGAGGTATGTCTGTGGCCTTTCCACTTGCTGTAGTTGTCATGTGAGGTACATACAACACGGGACATTGTGATGAGTAGAGGGGAACACTGACCTATATATCCTTACATGACACACCTGTTGTCATGACACATACCACATAGGCAGATTACAAGTCTAGTGAGACACTGTCTTTATCAAAGGGGAGGCTACTGTCCACACCTGTGTGCCATGTTCCCATATCACACCTTCAGTGTTAGGTAGATTTCTACCTATGTGGTAGTTAATGGGTACAGTGTATTGGAAAGGAGGAATGGCACTGCAGTATCAACACTTGCCTACAGTCCATGCCTTGGTCACCACACACCTGTTGCAGTACATATGACCCTGTGTCTCTCTCTCTCAATCTCTGTTTATATGTGTGTGTGTATATATATATATATATATATATATATATATATATATATATATATATATATATATATATATATACACATATCCATACACATCCATTGCTGTACATATGGATATACATATAGGCACATGTACAGTCCACCTTTCATGGTGGGGATATCACTTATGCGACAGTTGTGGGATGTACAGTTATGTGATTATATTGCACAGTGTTACGCAAAATGTATTTTGGTGTCCTCAGCCCATGTAGCTTTAGCAGGCCTCAGTGGCTGTAACATAGCAGATCTGCCAAATCAGTCCCACAGCATTCAACCACCACATTACATATATCAGCACTGCATGCTGTTTTCTATGCCTTACACTATGACTTACATAGATATATGCACATAACAACCTTCAATGACATATATGTGTCCACCCTTCACTAACAGTTGAAGTATGTCCCTTGCCCTATGCACATTTGCAGATACAGATGGATACGTACTGCTGCCACATATGGATGATTTGCAGAGTGTAGAGTACACTTCAGGAACATCTAGTACATGCCGGCACATACATATGTCTTACATACCTTACCTTTGTTTTCCCTGCTCCATCTGTTGTTACAGTTTTGTTGTTTTTTTTTTTTTTTTTTTAGTTTGGTTGTTTGTTTTGGGATTTCTCTGTCTGTTTCTGTGTCTGTTTCTGTCTCTGTTTCTGTCTCCTTTCTCTGTGTCTCTGTCTGTGTCTCTGTTTGTCTCTCACTCTCACTCTCTATCTCCCTGTTCCTGCAATGATATTATTGCATGTGTGGACAGCAGGTACAGCCTACTTTTCTAGGTATCTGCACATGTGCATGTGACAGCCTCTGCACCAATGGCTGCCCACCATTTAGTAATTGCATGCAGCCTGCTGTGTGGTGATTGCAGTACTCACTGTGATTGCAACCCACTGCTATAAAATGCTAGGTTAGGTAGGCGTAGCCCTTTCAGCTTTCCAAGGTGGGGCCCATGCTTGTTTGCTCTGGACACCATTGTGTCAGTCAGAAGGTTGGTAATTGTCTCTAATCTGAAGCTAGGGTTGTAGCCAGTGATATGCATGTTGTACTCAAACCTGAATGTTGCTGCTTCCAGTACACACTTCTCAGTGTAGACATGTACTCACCCCTCCAAATGCTAACACAGGATACATGGGAGTATGTACTTTCTTTCTGAATTAGATAATTAACTGCCATACAAATGTGGTTATTGCAATGTATTCCATTGGCACATGCACTGTTTGTGTACTGCTATACTGTAATTATTAAGTTACTCACTTCTGAACAGTTTGTGGTTTGTTTGTGTTGACATTAGCACAGACTGCTCAACACAGAACAGCAGAACAGAACAGAACAGGATTTGTGTGATGCCATTCCTAATTTCCATTTACATTCCCTCATTGTAATGCATGATATATTTATTTCAGCACCAACGTATGTGTATATCTGCTGTGGCTTAGTGGTAATTCATGCAGTGTCAATGGCCTGGGGTTCGAGACTGGCAGAGGTTTTTTGTTTTACTGCTGAGCAGAACATGGGCCCTGACATAGAGTGACTAAGGCACTTTTAAGCAGTTGTAAGCGGGTTTGCATGGGTTTGCGTGACACTTAGCTAAGCGCACACATGCGCACACTCACTTAAACTCGCTTACTACTGCTTAAAAGTGCTTACTCCCGCCAACCCCACACTAATTTCTTTTAAAGAAAAGAAAATGGGGAGATAGGAAAGTGGTGAAAAAGGGGCCACAAAGAGGGACAGACAGTAGGTAAACAAGCTTGGGATGTGCAGGATGGGTGTAGGGAAGGTCCATAGCTGCCCATTTCTTTACCAGCAACAGCTGTGCATATGCAATAAGTTTGGAGTGATATTTTAAACCTTCCCTGTGTGCAAAATAGGCAGCTATGTATGGGGCGTAATTTTTTTGTGGGTACTGATTGCCCCTTTTTTTTTTCAGGTGAGAGTGGAAAGTCAGGTAGAGGAAGTAGGTATGTTTGGGGAGGTAAGTTGGGGAGGTTAACAGACAAGACAAACAAGATGCATACAGGGGCAGTATATGACACATGGGGTGGGTGAACACAATTGATGGGGATGGGTGTTTGGAAATCGCAAGCCCATGAGCCCACAGATGGTAACGGTGGAATTGAGATCCCCACCCATGGGCAGTCACCACTGCACCTTCACATCCCCGAGGGTGGATGTGCTGGGGGCTGCGTAGGATGGGCAAGCTCACCCGTGAGATCGCCACTCTTGCCTCGAGCTGGCATAGGGGATCAGTGACTGAATGCTGGATCTCCCTACGCACCACAGCCCAGACCCTTCGAAGGGTGACAGGTGGCCCTTCTCTGCCCATGCTTGCACAGGGGGATGAGCCCCATCCCCTGCAGTGCTTCCACCTGAAGGTGGCACAGGACAAATGGAGGAGGGGAGCCCAGGCTGGGCACCACACTTGCTGGTGCCAGGTGCACTCACCAGCTGAGGAGAGACAGGTGGGTCCACTGGGACCGGCCTTCCCATACATTCTGTGATTAGGTGTGTTTAATTACAACATAAACAACAGCTTTCCAGATTAGTTTAACAGCATGCAGTAATATTCCCATTAACCCAACACACCAAGGTTCCAACAGTTGAACAGCAAGCATAACACATGTATATATTGAATGACAGTGGATATTCCAACAGCATGCAGGGATGATTGTTAGCAACATGCCACCATGATTGTGGTGTTTGAACAGGGCACATGCATCAAAGTGAATGCAAATATTTATAGAACAATAGGACATATGTCCCAACAAATATTTGAGATTACACATACCCACTGAGGTGTGGAATTGCATGGTTTATGCACATACAGCAGGGTGTAGAATGAAACCTTGATTAACATCTTATAAGTACTTTTAGTGTGCACTACATTCCTAGTGACTACAAGTGTATATCCCCTACATGTATTATTACACTTGCCAACATGCATTAGGTTGTGTAATGGGTTTGGCTAGTTCAATATATACCTGGCCTATATCTGACATACTAACTGTCCATGATGCAGATGTTACTGCTACATATTTCTTGATTTCATTTATATTTCTTTATCTACATATCTGGATGTTTTCACATGACATTTTCACTTCAATTTGTACAGAACCTTGCATTTCTTGAAGCACACTCACATTTCTGGGAAACAAATTAACATGCTACACGTGTGCCAGATTTACTTATGCATGCCAGCCAGTAAGTGATGGTTGAGGACTGTATATATGCTTCACAGCTACTAGCACTTCCATCACCCACTTTAGATGGGACTGCACAACTCTGGGTTGCCAGCACTTATTAAAACAGTACTATTTGTATAATGCAAGGGTACAACAACATTTCAAAGTAAGTGACACAGACACACTCCGGGTTTTATACCTTTATTAATTACATTACAAACTTTTCTACAGGCTCACTCCTTTATTTGATATAACAGTGCATATGGAAGACATATTCAAGACATCTTTTACCTTTTATTAATAGGTTAGAACACTCTTTTTCAGGCTCACTCACTTATTTTGTATGACAGTACCTGCAGAGATATTATTCCAGACATATTTTACCTTTCTTAATGGGTTACTACACTCTTTTTATCTGGCTCTCTGACTTTTTTATATGACAGTACATGCAGGGGACTTATTCAGGGCATTTTATGGCTGTATTATTGGACTACAACACTTTCTTTCATGCTCTCTCCCCTATTTTATATAACAATACATGCAGAATAATCACTAACCTGCCTGGTGGTGCAGCCTTAGCAGCCTATCTGCATAGGCTTGCTGATTTGCAGCATGGTCACCTGCAGCTGTGAAGTAAATGAAGGGATATTGAGACATACCTATCCATTATACAGAATCAATTATCAATTCTTACATACTGCATTCCATGGCTACCTACTCAGTTGTGAAGCATCTTGCATCCCACGGGCCTCCTGTATCCATTGGTTCAGGCAGTCCTGCTTCCATCTCTTCAGGTCTGCATGGTGGTGACGGACCTGCTCGCCAGTCTGAGGAATGCCTGTGGCACTGGTGAGGTCATGAGCTAACCGGTTCCAAGCCTCTGCCTTGTACTCCATCCCTTGGAACTGGCCCTGCAGGAGTCTTGACTCATGATGGTGGACAAAGAGCCAAACCATGTATTTCATCTCCTTGATGCCCCAATGTTGCACTCGGAAGTGTGTACCCTCTCCAGCACCAGCCATTCTAACAGCAGATGTGAGCTACAATCAGTTATGGCGAGTATTACCACCTATTGGGCTTATATATGCCGCATTTCCCACACTTTTTTGTGATTGGCCGTTTTTGAAAATTCTTGGCTGACTGCAGACCTGCTTAGTAATGGTTAATTTACCATTTCTAAGTATATGTATGTTAACAGTGGCTGTATTACCTAAGCTGTCATGGCTTAGTGGTTCAGTACTTTGATTATGGTGCACAGAGTCCTGGGTTCGAACCTTGTTATTCATTTTATTTTAATACTGTCCAGACAGGCTAGGGGGTGTGGCTGTGTTTAAGCAACTTTGCTCTACGTTGCTCCACATTGCCCTACAGTGCCCTGGTTGGCGCAGTGCGCGCGTCCGTGCAAACAGATTGCGCTGGTTAAAGCGCTATTTCACTATGGGCAACTCTATTGTGGTGGGTACAGCGCTATTTAACTCTAGACAACTCTATTGCGCTGGGTAAAGTTCTAGTTAACTGCTGGCAATTATATATCAGGATCCTTTAAAAATATATATTTTCTTCACTGATACATAAGCCATTTCACTGCTTTTTACTAATATTTTAATCATGTATGTCAGGTATTATTTCATATACTGATTTAAAACGTAAACAAGAAGGGGAGTGGTGGGACTGAAACCGTGAATATCTCCTCTTTGTGCGAACGCTCTACCATTATGCTATTGCCATTTGGTGTGATTTGCATAAACATTCTTTCTTATACTCTTCCATGTCTGAATTGCTAACTGCAGCTAAGCAATGGACACACCCACGCACACACGTGCAAATACGGGCAGCTATTTCGGGAATTTAAAAAAAATAAAATTAATGTTTTACTTTTTATAACTGTGATGGGGGTTTACAATGTCAGGGAGAGTGGTGTTGGGTGCAAGGACATTTGAGCGCACTCGCTCTTGTGTGTTTTCATTTTACTTTTCCAACTCTTGCAGGGGCGTGGACATTTAGACTGCTTGGCAGTCGGACACGCCCCCTGCTTTCCTACACGGTCCATGTAGGACTTACGGTTGAGTCAGCATGCCCTCATGAATATTCATGGCACGCTGACGTCATACCGTTCAACTGCAGCCTCTGAGTAAGACTTATTAAGTCTTACACGGATGATTTGTGAATCCAGGGGAGTATCAAGCCAGTTTATTCCAGCTTGTAATAGGGTTTTGACCTACAATTCTAAATCTGGTCATTATATTCCTCCCTCCCAGAATCGTATGTGATAGCTGTAAGTTATTCTTTTTTTTTTGTTTGTTTTGTTTTTGTTTTTTTGTTTTTTTTTGGATACCATAGAAATCTCAAAATGTTTTTGTTGCTCAATATTTTGAGAAGCATTCTGCTAGAAATAAGGGCCATTGTTTGAAATATATAAGGCCAGATTGTGGAAGCTATTTGTGGACAGCATAGCACACTGAAGGAAGACTTCAGCACACCTGCTGCAGACACAAGTCCAGAAGTCATGCTGAAGGCAGACCGGGTACTTAGCTCATTCCATCTGAGTAATGCTTCCAACTTCAGTTAACTCCTACTGATGCCTCTGGGCATCAAATATTGCTTGTTTATATTTGCTTCAATAATTCCAAAACCATTCTATGTACAAGAATTTTAAATATTTCAACTTAAAGCTTACACAATGGCAGACTCAACTGCATTAATGTTTGACCTCTGCCTAGTGCATGTAAATAGATATTAATTGTTGTTATGATATTAATTTATATAAATATAATTTTCACAGTTTTCTAAATATCTCAACAACCAAGTAAAACAGACAGAACTACTTTGCCTCATATGAAAGCTCTCAGCCAGATGAATAAAATGCTGCTGACAGTATGTGTGCAACTTGAGTGTTTGCTGCAAAATTGTAAGTTGTTTACAAAATATTAAAAATTTAATAGTTACTGTGTTTACTGTGACTTATAAAATTCATTTTAAGACCAGGAACCTAAAGAATACTACCACTATAAAAATAGTTTGTGCTGAATAGTTTGCCATTTATACTTCTTTCATAATCCCTATGGTTCCAGAGATATTAACATCTGTTTGAAATGTGAGGACATACTTTGATTCTGTGAAAAGACTTAGGCTCCACCCATTGGAAGTTACATTGCAAACTTCCTGAGCTCCATTGGAGTGAATGAGTTAAGTATCCAGCATTGGATAATTAGGGATTCCATGTGTGCCAGTGTGATTCCAAAACACACACTGTGCACACAATGCAACTGAAATATGAAAAACAGCCACTTCAATCCGTATTTGAAATCCTCAAGGCATACTTTGCATACCCTAAGGAATTCAAGCAAATACTATGGATTATGGCAAAATCCTTAGTAAAATGAAAAATAAAAAACATATTAAAATGTAACCTGGTGTTAATACTGTAACAGACAGCAGTGATACAAGTCATAAATAAGATGTGCCTGTGCATCCTACAAGGCAGCCAGCTAGAATGAGAGCAAGCCTGCAATTAAACCAGTTATCAGACCAGCAAATAATTGACAAATATCATCCAGACAAACAAATGGGGCAGGCTGTCTATAACATGTGTGCCCCACACATGTCTGTGCAGACCTTGTGAGGAAACCCCATACCCCTTGAAACCAAATATTTTACATCCTGGATGTACTTATATCTGGGACATTCCAGAGACACATGGGGGTGCTGTGGGAGTATTACAGACAGCTGCCAGTCATATCCTGGTAAAATTCTTGGAAACAATGTGCACCAATGTGGATGACTACATACACTTCCTATAAATCACCATGGAGTGGAGAAATATAATGCACCAATTCTACAACATAACAAACTTCCCCCATGCACTCAGTGCAATAGATTGCATACACATACCTATCAAGACACCAGTACATCCAGAAGCAGACAGATATATAAACAGAAAGGGATGGCCATCCATCAACTGTCAAGCTGTATGTGCAGCAGATGGCAGCATAAGAAACATCTTGACAACACACCCTGGAAGTATCCATGATGCTACCATTTGGAGGGAAAGTGGACTCAAGGATGCATTCCAGCAAGGTGAAATGCATAAGGGATTGCTATTGGGTAAGTACAAGAACACAGCTAGGATGCAATCTAAGGATCCTCTTCTTAACAATATCCATTCTGACCAAAAGTGTTTTCCCACAATGGCTGACTGTGTTTATTCATTTGAAGCATGGCTAATTACACTGTACTGTGAACCATCCAGTCCTGCACAGGAGACCTACAACAGAGCACATGCAACAACCAGAAACACCATAGAGCATGTGTTTAGTTTACTGAAAGCTAGGTTCAGATGCCTGGACACATCCGAGGTGTGCACTGCAATACAAATCTAAGAAGGCAGCACAGATGATATGCTGGACAATATGTTAACCTGAGCACATGGCAGACTTCCAGCTGCAGGTGTGTGAACTACCCCTAGAACTAGAAATGTCTGAAGAGGACATCTCACAGTTATCGGAGGAAGAGCAGGATGACAGAGGGGACAAAAGCCACAGCCATAGGCAACATAAGGTGTTACCAGAAATGTAGGCCTAGGATACCTGGCAGCATCTGACCAAAACAGTTGAGTCATGGCAAGCTATATGCATATGGCTACATAGACTAAATATTGATGTTCAGGTGTTGCCCCACCACAGCAGCACAGATTGCATCTAATGACAAGTCCCACTAGATGAACACACTGAGCATCACACATAACAAAAGTTTAACATATTCCAACATGAATATATGGAAATGCATAAAAAAATACATCAAGTCAGAGCACAATGGATGCAGGTATGCATACACACTCATTTTGGTGCATCATTTTATCATAAACAGTAAGCAACACAGATCAGTGCTATAGTTACACAGCTGTACAATATTATAACATGAAAAAAGAGAAATCATGCACAACATAATGCAGACATTTTTATTTCAGAAAACACATATCACAGTATGGTGTTACTGAAATAATATAAGTTAGCTATGTGTACTACACTGTTGGACACACTTTAACGTAGTCTTGGTCAACCACGCTGACATCTCACATGACAGTCTGCCCTGTCACAAACATGTGCAGACACATCCTGCTCTGGTTGCTCCACAGAAGAGATAGATGGGGGTACAACACCATGTTGAGATATAGAAGCATGACTGTGAGTTGAAGGCCTTGTCACTAGTAGGAACTCAGCAGATGGGCTAGCAGTTGCCATCATTGCAGGCTGGACTACAGACATGGATTCTCAAAGGCCAATGATGGTTCTGCAGATAGGTGGCCTGCCTTTCACATGTTGAAATCTGTTGTGCATAGTCATGAAACATGAAATCCTGATTGTAGTATGAATTTGCTGCAGTACCATAGAGGCCAGGGTTTCCATTGACTGTGCCACAGCTAGAAGACTCTCATTTTGAGTGGCCAATGCAGCCATAATCTCATCGTGTCTATGCTCTTGTCCTTCATGCATGATACCTAGCTGGTGTGGCACACAATCTGTGGCATGGGCAAGTGCACAGATATCTGAATGATGACATTGGTCTGACCATATTCATTTGCCTCCAGCAGGTGGCAGACACCCTCTGACGCCTGACCATGTTTAATATCTGCTCACCTACATCTACCATGACACCCTGCATCTGGTTGTTGTGTGGATATGCCAGCAGCAGTGCTCCCAACTATGTTGTGTTCATCAACGGCCTGACCCTGTTCAACATCCATTGTAGTATCATCAAGTGTACCTCAACATCTGAGGATACATCTGGTGCAACATCAGTGTCGACCTCATGGATGGACTCTCCAAACAACTCAAGGTCCTCTCTGCCAGGGACCATACTACTATGCTGAGACACATCATGAACAGCATCATGGTTACTGGATGGGCTGATGGATGATAACACAGCTGATGTGCTACAAGATACAAAGACAGAGATCTGGACAATGTGCCTACAGCACATGATGAGTATCAAAGACACTTGGCATATATATTTCCATGCAATGTTGCAGGTATTAACGTCACTTGCAGTCTACTGTATGCAGGTTTCACAAAATGTACATGCCATAACTATATAATCTACTTACATGTCCAAAACACATGACATATGTGATCCATAAATAAATAAAAACACACCTGGCAAGCACTCATAGGATGATGTTGCTCTTCCACTGGGGTGAACTTCAACTAGTGTGAAAAAAAACATTTTAGATCACATCATTCACACCATTAACCAGGTGAAAACAGTTAAAACATACAAAATGTGTGACTTATATATGTCAGTCTTATGCTACTGTGTAGAGGTTGTGGGTTGTACTGTGTATCCTGCAATGCTAAAGCAAAGAAAAAGATAGCATAGTCATGTGGTTTGTAAAACAAATACTCTCGACATCACATATGCAAAACAGTAATATGGACTGCAAATACTCATGTGATGGACATTGCGACTGTACACCAGAAAGCTCTGTATTGTCAAATATTGACAAAATGTTAGGCATCACATGTGCTACACATTGTTGAAAGTCATGCCAATGTTACTGAACATACCTGGTATTTCTGCACTTGATAATGTGTGGCCCTCCACTGGATGTGCATGTAAGGTTCAAGGGTCTATATTATGATGTCAAATGATAAAAAGAGTGAACGGTCTTTTATCGAAGACTAAAAGTCGAAAGCACTGAATGCCGAACACATGGAACAGTGATTTTTTTCCCCAGGGAAAAAAACATTGCTGGGCTGTTTTTGGGACTTTGCCATTTCCTCCGATGTGGTGCAATCTCGGAGTTGGTATATTTAATGGGGATGGCCCTCACTTTATTTTGTGTTTGGATTTGTTTTTTTTTTTTTTTTTTGTGGAGCAGCGATTTTTTTTCACTGGTATCACTATTTAATCTAATTATAAAAAATCACTCACATCTAATTACCAACAAATTATAAACTCAATTACAAGTCTAATAGACAGTTGGAACAGACTCTTCTTCATATTTAAAGACAGACTAACTTTGATCAAAATGATACTGTTGCCTAAAATCTTATCCATTGCCAAGCTCTAATAATTCCCCTACCTGTCAAAATTAAGCAGAAAATGAATGACTTATTACTCAACTTCCTTTGGTATCCCAAAAAAAACCAAGAATTTCTCTTCTCTGGCACACCACAAATTATGATGAAGGAGGTATAGGATTTCCAAATATTGATTTTTATTTAAACTCTGCATATATTAACATAGTGTTGCTTTGGAATAATGATACTGCTTATACATCATATTGGAAATCAATACATGAAACCTTATGTATTAATACTAATAGGACATTGCTTGAACCTTATACTCAAATACATACTAACATTTTTATATGGATGTTTAAAGTATACATTCAAATTGAAGGGTCAAAATTTGTTCTTACACCTCTTATAAACCAAATATTGTTGTTGTTTAAAAACTTATGTTTTCTAATCAATTAATTAAGAATTTGTTAATAATTATGTTTCCATTTGCTTTCACAAATGAATGTTTGATATCTTTTGATACTCAGAAAATGTTAGAATTTAAGAAGGATGACCTATTATATTGGAACCAATTTCTCTCAGCTAATAAAATTAGTTTTGCAGACTATTTGATCAGCAGATATATATAGTTTGAAAAATTGCAATTGGCTGGACATCTAAACTTGTGAAGATTTTATACATACTAAGCTTGTACCCTCATTAGAGGCATACAATAAGAATAACTTAAAAATCTTGGATTTTATCACAACAATTATTAATAGCTCACCCAAGAACACTTCATACATATCTGTTATTTATAAAATTCTCAGAAATTATTTTAGCAAAACAGATGTTTATTTATGGAATTATTCAAGTGAAGTTAATAGACAAGTATTCTCAGAAAAAGGTAAAAAACTTTGTTTACAGTCAGTGAAGGAATCTGCATCGTTCCTGTTCTGGTATGTATACACATGGAAATTTTTACATAGATGGTTTTTTACCCCACATAGACTAGCAATAATGTAGAAAAAAGATGAAATTAAATGCTGGAGATGTGGACACTCTTATGCTGACTAGATACATATGGGTGTTAATTGCAAAATAATTTCCCCATTTTGGTTAGACTTTAAGTATCTTTGTAAAGGTCTACGGAATGACAACTGTATAATTTCTGACTTCTTTATCATTTTTAATGTTCCTGTTCCTTAAGTCATTCCTAAAAACCAAACATTTTTCCTATGGTCTACCCTCTCTATAGCAAGGAAAATTGTTACTAAAAATTGGAAATCCCAATCTACTCCTGTTTTTAAAGTTGAGTTTATTCATTTTGTGAAATACATTTGTAAGCAAAACAACTCATCATTTAATTCCTTGGACAAAATTGTCTAATCTGTTAGAGAAATATTAAGTGTTCTTCTATATATATATATATATATATATATATATATATATATATATATATATATATATATATATATATATATATATATATATATATATATATATTGCTTTTAGTTGTTATGGTCATTGTATATTGTTTATTTGTTTTTTTTCTTGTTACTATACTGTTAAGTTATTGTGTTGTAAAATGAATAAAAACATTTTGGGGGGAAAATCAAGTTTTTGCAATCACATTCATACACATCCACATAAATTGCCGTAATGTGCCAAAACACCCAAGTGTACCAAGTAAACACACAAAAGGTATCAATAAATGGTACCATATGTGGCAGTTGCCTGTTATCTTCCAATAATCTTAGAAAATGACATCAGTGCCACTTTTAAATATTGATTTTGCTACATTTACTGATCAGATCTTTGCTAACTGTGAACTGATTGGCACCTCAGTGATCATTTCTGCATTTTTGTATTTTTCGGATATTTTCTACTTGAGGACCATGATGGCCACTTCAAGGATACTGAGACATGTCTGTGTGCATAACTGGACTACAAAGAGACAATCCAGATGATGGCATATACTAGAGTGGAGCAGAGGATGACAGCCAGGCCTGGGAACTTTACTATGATTAACATGTGGAATCGGATCATGAGGGAGCATCAACAGAGGACAGGGAGCTACCACACTGTAGTGCAGGTACATCGCCACCATGATCACCTGCATTGGAGGGATGCAGCAAAATTTCGAAAGATGGTCAATGAGGTGCTGAAGCAACCCATAGATCCCTACAGTAAGTACAACTATTCTATGTGTACCTCAGCATTGCTACAGATTTTACAGATATTTTGTTAAACCATATATATTATATAGATATTTTTATAACCATGTATTAGCTGCTGTGAGAATTAGCTCATGGGGATAATTTAATAACCTTTGTAAATACTGTCCTCCTAACTATGGCTTCAATATTCATGTCATTATTTTATTTAATAATCAAACAATATCCATATCCTCAGTAGATGTTTTAAAACATCTAAGTTCATTATTTCACATAGTCTCTGTCTTTCATCACAGGCGCCTATAGCGCCTATGCCACAGATGACTGCATATTTTGTATTTTTCCATTATAGTCCCACTGTATCACCTGTTGGGCCATTACAAGTTGGAAAACAAACAAGTATATAACTTACTTACATCATTCTTCCTAAACAAGCACACAGACACATTCATTTAATGTAAAAATGTATGTCTGTACTATTGCTTACACATATGTTATTAGTTACGTGTTGATTGCTGTTATGCCTTCACTTTGAGTGGTTTAAAATTGTATGCATTTTATGCATTATTCAGTTTATAACAGGATTTTTAATAAACACCTCCAGCACCTCACCTGTATTCTATAATGAAAGCCTTGTTAAATTTTAGTTCGGTCTGTAAAGCCACTGGCTAGCATGTCTAAATTTTGGCATGTTGTGAGTTCCAAATCATATAGGGGAACCTGATACATAGGTTAACTTCATCAATATGATATTTTAAAAACATATTGCAATACTTTATATTAAGGTTTATGTTGTGCAAGGTAATGTCTCAGTGAATTAGTCTTTTTACAAATACTGCCATAATCCGTAACAGACTGAGAACATCAGTTCTCGAACAGCATTACTTGAAGAGCAGTACCTGTTTGTTTATGAGTCACATGCCCTGAGTATTAGCTGAGCTTGTAAAGAAAGTGGCCAACATATCTACATTTTTTGTTCTGTGTGTTCAAATCTTGAATGGGAGACACATATATCTTAAGCTGTTATATTGATTTCATATACCCTTAGCATTCATTTACCAAAACATATTACACTTAATGATATTAATGCATATTTTGAGCATTGCTGTGAAAAACTCAGTTATTTGTTGAATTCCTACTGATATCTCTGTAATCTGTAACATTCCATTAACACCAGCTATTTAACAGTGGGGCCAGTACATCTTGATAAATCCTTTTACATGTCTGAGCAATTTTTAGGTTAAGACTGCATACTTTTTAAAAATGGAATGAAGGTCTGTTTTGTAATGAAATACTGAAGGTGATAGTAGAACAAAATTGACCTCTAATGTTGAGGGACTGTAATGGCAACACTAACAGTTGCAATGAAGACCAGAGAAAATGCATGTACTTAACTAGTGATTTTCAATTTAACAAGGAATAATGATTCCTTGAAACATCAATACCACCAACTTTCATCCCATTGCTATTCTTTCTCCAGTCTTCAAGATCTTGGAAAACTGCATTCACATTCAGCTGATGCATTATCTTCTTCATAACCATCTCCTGTCACGTACACAACCTGGATTCAGACCTGACCACAGCAAAACTGTTCTCATATCTTTCTTGGATACTGTTAACAGAGGACATTATAGTCACTAACCTCTTCTTAGATTTATCAAAGGTTTTTGATACAGTTTCCCACCCTTTACTGCTATCACAGCTCTCTAACATCAGACTTTCCTCCATCACTCTCAACTGGTTCTCAAGGTTTTTAAAAGACAGGCAACTGACCGTAAAATGGCAACATTCTATCTCTCCTTATCTTAACAACTCTACTGGAGTTCCACAAGGCTCCATACATGGCCCCCTACTATTCATCATTTTCATTAATAATTTCCATTCTTCTATGACCCACAGATCTCTCATTCAATATGCAGATGACTCAATTATTGTATGTTCAACCAACTCTATTTCAGAACTTCAACTCAAAACTCAAAAAACCTTCTCCACCACTGAATCCTGGATGTATAATAACTGCCTAGCCCTTAACCCAAATAAATCCAAGATCATTTTATTTACCCCTAAGAACTCAACCCTCTTAGATAAAACCAAGTTCAATATCTATTTGCAAAGTAAGGCACAAATAGAACTTGTTACCCTCACAAAACTGCTAGCAGTCACCCTAGACAAACAATCTAAAATCTGCTATTCACTTACAACACAACATTGGGAAAAGTCATCAGAAACTAGGAATCCTCTATAGGCACAACCACTTCCTCAGACCCTCCACTAAACAAACCCTTGCCTCCACTTACCTACTCTCTTCTTTCATGTACCGCATCCCTCTACTTACCAACCATCAAATTACACTAAAGGCCAAGCTTGAGAATTGCTATAATAAAATTGCCAAATTCGCAACTAATTCCAAAAACTTCAACCACCACTGTACTGCTCTACAGTCTCTAAAATGGCTGGAACACCAAACTACATCACCTATCTGCAACTAGCTATAGCACACAAACCGATCTTTAAACCTTTAGATTGTCCTGCCCGTAGCTCAATATTCACTTACTACCTCCCAAAGAGGCCCTTCAGATCTGAGAATCAGCAGCCTCTGCAGCTTTACAAACCAAATCTTCCTCCTGTCCAGCTTCTTTACTCCCACTCTTTAGACAAAACTTGGAATGCTCTACTTTTAGCCATTAGAACAACCCAGAATCTTGCCTGTTTCAAAACCTCTTTACATGAATACGTATCTTACATCTGGCACTGTACTTGCAATCAACCTCCTTAGAATATCTAAGTCTACCAAAAAATGTAGCAAAATCACCCAAACAGTTAAAGGACTTCAAAGTCAAAACATATGTCAAGTCACAAAATAAAACCAGAAGTCCAACACTCTATAACTTTTAATAAAAAATGACAAAGCTTTCAAGTAAAGCTCTCAAGTAAAACTCTTCATCAGTGTAAAGAAATGAGGGCTCCTACAAGCCTTATAAATGATAAGCAGCATTTATAAGGCTTGTAGTTGCTTTTTATTTTATTTAATTATTTTATTTGCAGTTTGTTAACCGGGAAAGTCTACTGGGCCAGAATGAGTACATTTTCAATGGAGGCCCAGAGAAAAAAGCTCCATATACAATTATTATAAAATATCAACAAAGTTAAGTACAATACAATTTTCAAAACTACTAAAAACATAGTTATATAGAAGACAGAATAATAACATTTGAGCAAGGTGCTGTAACAAAGCACTGAATGAAATTAAAACATAAGTATTTTGCAGTACATAAGGCACTTATGGACTCAAACCCCAGGATTCATGAAGCTTGCGCCAGGTGCAGACATAACGTCAGCGTTTTAACACCAAATATAGCCGCCAAGCAATTCAGGTACAAGCTGTTTCCACATGCATTACCTGCATACGCTACGTCTGCACAACTCCCAAGCCTTGTATGCTAATTACCCCATGTGCAGCAGTGTAGCATGTAAATGAAGGTATGTAGCGATTCAGGAAGTGGTGCAGGCGTAGTGTAAGTAGGCAGAAATGTAAGCCATGACAGCTGATCAAACACATGTATTATATTGTTAATATATGCCAATGGCTAAATATATAGCCATTGGCATAAAAAAAAATGTACAAAATATAAAATTAACATTTAATATATATAGTCGCACTATAGCGACGTGGAAGCGCAGGGCAGTGGTGCGCAAAGGGGATCGCAAGGAATATATAAAAATATAGAATAAAACTGCAATGAAACACATATCATGATTTCCCCATAATCGTCAATAGCAGGCATGCTACATCATACTTATGGCGCAAGGGTTGCTAAGGGGCAGTGACAGTGTTATGTGCAGTAGCTAGGAATTAGTAGGCAATGCCATGCAAATGAGAGGAGTAATAGTGAATCACAGATTCCCACTGGTGTAAGGATGCACCTCACAGCATAGCGTTATAACACTGAGGTGTGCCCTTGAGATAAAGAGAGGGGTGTGTCGCCATTACTGTAAGCACATTGGAGCATTGCTAAACCGGTCTGCCCCTAGCAAGGCAAAGCTGCAGGATAGGGGTGTGTTGAATTGGCCATAGCTATGCTTAGCTGAGAGTGCACAAGGTAACTGAGTATGCATGTGAACAGATATGAAAATGCACGTAAACCCGGTAAACAGGTATGCACGGCGCTCACTGCAGCTGAAACAGGAAAGATATAGGAAAGAAATAAGGAAATGCTGCAGCAGTGCAATTGGAGTACAAATGACTAATTAACATCTAGGAGCCTACAGTGGGCCACTGACAACAGCTAACAAGGCTGCAAGCAGCTACTTGCAGAACAGGGAAGGGGAGGGACTGTACTGCAAAGAAAACAGTAAAGTGTCAAAGCAGAACAAAGCCGATATGCAGTATATCAGCTACAAGGCACATTTTGCCATGACTGGGTAGGGAAAGTGCAAAACAAGAAAGACAGCAGATGGATGCATGCCTGATAATGGGAGTGGATCCAGGTCTAAAAGTGAATTAAAGGACAACAGATTAATCAAGGCAGGCAAGTAGATTTCCACAGTAAAGGCCCCACACTTGCAATACTCATTGCAAAACCCATAATTAAGTCATGCTGCAGCTGGAATAGCTCATACACACCCACTGACATCAGCAGTATCCATAGCACTATACTATAAAGTGTGAATGCACCTCACACACATTTGTGTATTCCCATACACTCTGCACCAGTGGTGTATACAGATGGGGAACTGTTGCTATGTACTTGTTAGGGGCTGCCATAGCTTTGATCCACCAGCATGTGTTGGAGGCTGAAGGTGGTGTGGAGGATGATGCACACGACCACCTCAGGCACCAAAAGAAGGAGGAGAGTGTTCAGACCCAGGGTAACCTACCAGGGGCTTCATGATCTGGAGATGGTAGAGCATTACAGGATGGACAGGGACATCCTACAGCAACTTGTGGAGCTGTGCCGGCCATGCCTCAGAGCCAGAACATACAGAGGAGAACCCATCCCAGTGGATATGAAGGTATGTGTAAGCCTGAGAATACTAGCTACAGGTACCTTTCAAAGACCAACTGGGGATATCATGGGGTCTCACAGGCATCAGCATCCAGGGTACTACACCAATTTCTGGATGCCATGTTACCACATACCAGTGAGCACATATACTTCCCTCAAACACAGGAGTTGGCCAGCAATATGCATTTCTTCCACCATGTAGCAGAATACCCGGAGGTACTGGGTGCAATAGACTGCATGCACATACACATCAAGTCACCACCTGGTAAGCAGGGTAGGCAGTACATAAACCGCAAGGGATACCCCTCCATCAACTGCCAGGTCGTGTGCAATACCCAGGGCATTATCATGGATGTGTGTGCCGGCAGCCCTGGAAGCTATCAAGACTCCCACATCTGGCATGCCTCACAGCTGTATCGGTTATTTGCCAGGGGGGGACATCCCAAATGGCCACATGGTGGGGGATGCTGGCTATGCACTGGAACCGTGGATGATGACTCCCATCAGAAATGCACACACACCCATGCAGGAACGCCATAATGAGGCACAGGCACAAACCAGAATCATCATAGAGCATGTGTTTGGGATGCTGAAATCACATTTCCATTGCTTGGACATATCTGGTGGAGCCTTGCAGTACTCTCCAGGCACATGTGCCTACATCTTCATACTGTGTGCCTTGCTACACAATATGGTCCTGCAGAAACAGCTGCAGCAAGGACAGAATGGTGAAGGCCCTCACAGCCCAACACCATTGCCAAGGGCCCCACAGGCACAGAGGTACTCAGACCACAAACACCCTGAGCCAGGCCCAGTAGGCAGATGGAGGCATGCCCAGTATGCCCATGCCCTGGCAAAGAGGGAACATATAGCACACACAGTGACAGTGTAGGCACCTAGGGACTGACACCTATCTCCACCTGCACACATAGTAAAAATGGATGGCACACACACAAGACTACCTGTAAATTGTCATGTATAGGCAGTCTACTGTGTGCATCCGACATAGGCAGCCCTCAACTATTGCACACACAACTGCCATTGACACACGGTAAGTCAACACCTGAAGAGCAAATTAAGCTATCAGCATATGCAGATAATGTATGGATAGAGTCATAGGTATGTACTTGGCAAACTGCCAGAAGCCATTCTTAAGCCCAACCAAAATGTGTCAGTTTTTTCCACCCCATTGATTCATTAACTGTCCTTCTGTGGAGCAGAGCCAATGGCGGGATCCCTGGGGTGCATCTACTCTTCCCCATCCACCTTCAAGGCTTCTCTTGCAGAGTGTTAGTGAGGGGCTCTGTATAATGTAGTTAGGGATGTTGTTCCAAAGTATGGGGAGTGTCTGTGACAGGAAGCTGTCCCTCCAGCATCATCCAGTTATTGTTGTGGCAAGGTTCAGCTCACTACAGTGTGTGGCTCACTGTAACATGGATTCCCATAGGTGGAGCATATCCATCAAGCCTGAATTTGACATGGCTATGTTGGCCAGCAGAGATCATCTCTGGGTAAATGAGATGCCACTGAGTAAATCAGGAGTTTATTCAGTCTGGCTGCATAAGCCATATGTTGGAGGCCTGTATTCCCCTTGACGAGGTACATTTGTGGACCCCCCAGCTGTTGGAAGTGTCTTCTGAGGTACATCCCACATGAGTTATTATACCCTATGATGGGACTGATGAGTGAGGAGTAAAGGGGCACTATAACCCCAGTATGTCTAGATGGGAATCCCGTAGTAATCAGATGGCCTGCATAGAAGGATGTCCTAACTACTGTGGAGATATGATTATCAAGGGGGAGAGCACTATCTACCTTAGTCCCCAGATACCCCATTACCTCATCCCTATTAAAGTGGCTGCCACTTATGTGTTAATATGGGGGTGCCAATTCCACAATGGAATGACCAGGCAGTTAGTGGCACTTGGCTGGAGTCCGTGTCATTGGCACCCTGTGACGTTCTCTGTGAGGCCCCTTGAGGTATGCCTGTATCAGCTGGACTATCAGTCATGGCTCCCAGTTTGCTGTCATTGCCAAACATGGTCTGCCGTAGTCCACCTGTGTTTACCTGTATCTCTGAGATGTATATGCCAAACAGTAGGGCTCCCGGGACTGAGTCCTGTGGGGCACCAGTCGTGACTGGTCAAGAGGTGGACCTGGAGACCGCTAGTCATACCATGTGGGTTCTGTGTGTAAGCCCATTGGCAACCCAACCTGTGATGTATGGGTGTATGTACAGGCTGGTGTGTTTATCAATAATACCTGAGTGGGGCATGGTGTCAAAAGCCTTGGTGAGGTCCAGGTAGTATGTGTGAACCACCTCCCCCATCATCTAACATCTTGGTTACTGTATGTAAGACGTCAAACAGGTTCAGTAGGCATGAACTGCACTCAACCAAGCTGACCTTGGTTTGGTCACGTGTATGGAGGTTACCATTGTCTTTGTCAATGAGTGCCATGAGGATGCGAACCATACCATTGCAGACCAGGCTAGTCAGGCTTATGGGGTGGTAGTTCCCATGGTCAGTTGTGATTCCACCTTGATGGAGTGGAATAACCGTTGCCACACGCCATTGTATGGGCATGTAGCCTGTGGAGAGGCTGAGGTAGAGAAGCTTAATTAGGTGGGGGGCAGGTTGTCTTGTACAGTTTGCAAGATGCAGTCTGGGACAACATCTGCCTCCATTGAAGCTGTGTTCTGCTGTTAGAGAGGGCCATTTCCACCTGTGTGTCTCTGATGTGTGGGATACTGTACCTTTTGAGTAGTGTTGTAGGCTCTTTATGTGGTGAAGTATGCACTGAATGTATCTACAAGGATGTTGGTGATATCAGTAAGGTCAGCATATTTTGCGCTATATTTCACTGGCACAGTGCAAATCTGTGTGTCACTATGTAGATCCTTGACATAGCCAAAGAAGGCTTTGTGGTTATCTTTTGAATTCCTGCGTATTCTCCTGCTGATGTTAGCCTTGGATGATGTCATGAGGGACTTACATATCATACTAATACTGGTCACGGATGTCTGCCCTTTTGTGGGATTTGCTATGTGTCTGGAACACTGTCCTACTTCTGTAGTATAGCCTGTTTATTGCAGAGGTCCAGCAGACCAGTGTCCTTGTCTAGGAGGAGTGAGTCTTGGTTTACCAGTGATGGCACGATCCATACATCCATGTAGGTGCTTATAGATTGCATTTGTAAATCTGTCTGTATCTTAAGCAGTGTTTCCCCTTAGCGTGGGGGCTGTGAAACCCCCACCCCTGTTACCAGTAGTGTAAATTTAGCTGTAGGAAAGGTATACACTGTGGTATCCATGGGTGGGGGAGATGCTAGGGTGTGGAAACAGTGAATAGTTCATGGTCAGATCTAACCAGTGACCGGTTAACCTCCGCTGTGGTGCACCTGTTGCCCATGTTGGTGATGACCACTTCTAGTAGTTTCCACCCCACGTTATTGAGGTTACTACCTGATACAGGGCATATGAGGTGATAAATTCCAGGAAGTGCTGGGCCTGGAAGTGAGTACCGGAGTAAGTTTCCCAGTTAATGGTATGGTAGTTGACATCGACCAATGCCAGGGTGTGCATTAGGACTGTCATGTTCTCCACTGTCTGCAGGTAGGTGGAATGGAGGTCCTGGGTCATGCAGGGTGATCCGTAGCAGGCCACAGTTTACATTGCAGTTGTGGCTGATGTTAGCTGCACATGGATGATCTCAGAGGTATCATGCTGACCCACTAACCTGGAGGTGTAGGTATCCCTGATGAATATGGATACAGCCCCTCCATGTCTGTCAGTCCATGTTCTGTGGCTGAAATGTGTGGCATGGGTTGTAGTCTGGTAGTGCTGGTGTGCTCTCAGGAGCTTTAAGACAGATTTCAGTTACTGCACAGATGTTGATGTTGTCCATCCTGAGGAGTGCTGTGAGTGAATGCATGTTGTGATCACAACCCCTGGTGTTGAGTAGCATAACCTTCACTGAATCTGCTATTGTGCCGTTTACAGAGTTGGTATTCATTTTTGAGACTCTCTTAAATAAGGCACCATGGGGGCACCAATAGCCTTGGCCAGTATTCCAAAGCCTAAGGCTAGCACATAGGCCGGTATGGTATCATTGCATGCATGTTCCCCATCTGTGCTTGTTTTTCATCTCCCCTGTAGGTAATCTCTTGGTAAACAATAGAAAGCCTTAAACGTATACAAGTCATCTAGCTTCCAAGATAGGCTTTTCTAGTGACTAAGTATCAGTGTTCTGTATGTTCTTGCTGTACTTAACTGTTTCCTAACTAAATGGTGATTTCTCCCTTTTTTATTGTGATCTGAAGGTCTGTTTATTCACATATTATGGCTGTGATGACCTGCACATTAGAGGCTCACAGATAGCCTACTACCTATCTGCCCAAGGGCAATTAGAAGTATAGCTACAGTGTGTTGGCTTTCCCTGCACCACTGATGAAGTAACTGAGCCTCTGTCAAGCATAGCCAATGAAGCAATTCCAGGCAGAGTTGCTGGAATCTGTTGAAGACTGGGATTGTGGAGGGTGATAGGGGCACTTAGTGATCTAAAGAGGGCATGTTAATGTGACAATTCAACACCATTCAATTCCCCCAACAGGTCTCGCAGCTATCAAACTGGACAAGCTCCCGCACCCCCTGGCTGTGTGGTTCTGGGACACATGATCCCAGCGGTGTATAGTCTGTTACCCATTCACACAACAAGCTTTCCCTTGAAGTATGTCACTGAGGGGCTATGCATAATGTAGTAAGGAATGTAATGTATTGTCTCACAGTATATTTGTTATATGTTGTTATTTCAAGAGTACATGAAGCTCAGTGAGTTTGGGGGCCTCCGCCCTTTGCTTAGCCTAGCTTACACATAGAAAACATCTAAATAGGAAATAGGCGGAGACAACGTTAATGTCAACAGTGTAATGGTTACAGCATCTGCATAGTATCTGTGCATTCAAGGTTACAATCCTGATAAAGGCAGGGATGTTTATCATGTGCAAAAGTATACCTTAACCACAGCTTGCATATATAGGTAGTAATCATCTGTATAATAAACATTCGAAACACCCATATAAGCCCATGTGTGCTGGAGAGTACAGTCAGCAGAGAATGTAATGTTATGTCAGCACATAGTGAGATGTTACTTCACTGACAAGTTTATATCCTGAGTAGTTAGCGGATGTGGCCGTGTTTGTGCGCACAGGTTATATGTTACAAAGTTTGTTTAACTGTATTTAACCGCTGCTATAATGTCACACAACCTCTTTTAAACATGCTTACAACTGCTTAAATGAGCTTTATTCTGCAGTAAAAAAAATTTGGAAAGAATTGCAGGTGTCAAACCCTGGATCATGCACACTATAGTCATGGGACTTACCACTAAGCTATTCAAAGTGCGTACATGTTTTATTGTCTTGAGACTACACATTATACCATATGCATTTCACTGTAATGATCACAAATGAGATGGTCACTTTGTGTACAGTACATTGTAATGTACTGTAGTTTGTGAACCAACACATTCCAGTCTACATACGTATTACCGTTACAAACTTATGCGAAATATATATATATATATATATATATATATATATATATATATATATATATATATATATTTCTATATATGTGTGTGTGTGCATGCCAGTAAAGTCTGTATATATATATATATATATGTATATATATATATATATATATATATATATATATATATATTTATATATATCAAACCAAGACTCAGGATTACAACGAGGCAACTAGGCCTTTGTCTGAAAAATTCAAACAGCATATATTCCTGAAACAGAAGGATTTATCCAAGTAACAAGTCCAGTCTGTGTAAAATTCACAACTCACAGTTCATTTATTTGAGTGACATAAAAACGGTAAACACTTTCACTAGATAGCTTCCTCAGACCTTCAAGAACAAACACATCTTTCCTTTCTTTATATACTACCTTCAAATATTTCAAAATGTGTCATTACCAATCAGAACACTTCTTACATAGTCATGTGTCTAATTTAAGATATTTATACAAAAATGAATGCAGAAGTAAAATGATAAAAGCACAGCAACAACTTGCTCAATATAAAATGTATAAAATTTATACAGCACAAATATAACGCATATAACATGCACTAAATTATACAGAAATAAAATAATAAATGCACAGCAACAGCTTGCTCAAAACACAATTCAAAAATTCAATTCAAGAACACAGTTCTAGAATATAGTTCAAAATATATAGGGGTTATGCAGCACAGTTATAACACATATAACCTGCACTGATTTATAATATAGCCATAATACAACCATAGAAGTCAGAAATCAAATAATTTACACAGTTACATCAATAGCCATATATATGAACATCTATGAACACACTTTGTGACACAGAAGCACTCCAAAGGAATTGGAGTGTACACAAAACAAATGCAGCTCTGGTATTATAACAATTAATATTAACCTAATTCACCATAGAAGGGGTGGTTTTTGTGTATGTGAAGATTGGGGTGGGGGAGGAATGATGGGTAATGCAATCATGCATCAAGGAGGGCCTGGGTCGGATGTCCAATAAGTGAACTGGAGGGGTATACATGGAGTATGGAGACAATATAAAAAGGACACAAAGCAAGAACCTTACTCATTCATAATACACCCTGTCATGTCACATTGCAATGCCTAATTTCATAAACATATGGACATTAACATGTATCAGACATATGTACATCAACTGACTGTCACATTTGTTTTCAGCAGTGAGGAATGTCTGTAGTACAATGTATATTCTAAACACCATAACATTTGTACATATCTCAGATGCCTTAGTGGTAAAGTCAGTGACTGTGGTGTTCATGGTCCCGGGTTCAGGACATGCAAGGGCTGTTAGGTTATTTTGAGGGCCAGAATTAGGGCTGTTGGATGCAGGTGGATTAAAGCAGTTGTAAGCAGGTTTCCACGGTTTTGCGTGACAGTAAGCGGGGCTGAACCACAGTAAACTGAGAAGCACTTCACAGGTTTAAACTTTGCTTAACGTCACGCAGATCACAGGAGCAAACCTGCTTACAGCCGCGTAAATGTGCGTTATTCACACTTTCCCTACCAGTGCCTACTCAGAGAGGTAAAATAATAACACCTTCGAGGAGTAGAACTTGCAACCATGTACTCCATCCTCAGAGTAACCTAACACTAAGATACCTGGGATGTACCTACCCCAGTTGTGTATGCAGACAGGTTAAAACACAAAAGAGAGGAATGTGTTGAAATAGAACAACCCGCCATGTACCCAATTAAAGGTGTATACTCATATATATATATATATATATATATATATATATATATATATATATATATATATATATATATATATATATATATATATATATATATAGAGAGAGAGAGGGATACATAAAGGCATGTCGATATATACAGGTCTACATATATATGTAGATATATAGATAAGTTAAAAACATCTACACATCTGTGGCAGTACAGATAAAAGTATGCAATAATATATATATATATATATACACATTTTATATATATATATATATATATATATATATATATATATATACATTATATATATATATATATATATATATATATATATATATATATATATATATATATATATATATATATATTTATACACACACACACACACACACACACACACACACACACACACACACATACATGTCTGTAGACAGCATCCGAAGTGGTCATATCTGAGTATAACATGGACCATAGCAATCACACATTCCGCCCCCCCCTCCCAAACAATATGAATATAACATATGAAGAGTATATGCCAATACACTATTACAAATATGTTCTATGGACCCAGTCACTAACACAACTGCAATGACTGCAAATATCCTTAACATAAATACATAGACAGCTTGCTTTCATTTTGCAAAACTTTATTACATTCCAATGTATTGCCAAAAGAATTCAAAGACTAACAGTACCTGCATGCTATACAGGAAGCATTTAATAGTGCCTTAATGAATCAGCTTGCAATTAACATAGTATTAGTCCACTAAGGGATAGGTGTTCACATAGGGAAAGAACACCCACACACATATAGACGTATAAAAGGGGTTTCTACACACCTGCATGTGCTATTTACACCCACCAACATCTACCCCACAACCAAAATAATTACATCAATACATACTGTCATACCATAACCAATTATGCAACTACTGTACAACATCTGCTGAAACCTTAACATACCTGGACACTGACACACTAACATGGCCCTATGTGAAATAGTTGCCGTTATACAATTGAACAGCTGCTGATGTTACAGGGTTTGTATGAACTAATCCTGTTTCAGAGGGTTGAAAGGTTCGTACACCAGGAAGTGTTACTGAGTACTGATTATCAGCACAGTATGATACACAGTAACACCAAACTAAATATGTCTGGTAAGCACACTGTAAACACCCTAACATTTTGTGCATAGCTATGCAGCCTTGAGCTGGTCAAACAACCTGGCCAGACTGAAGCATATGCAGAACTATTAGGTACAGCCAAACCCAGCACAAGTAGCAATGTTCAGAAATATAACAGCAGTACTCACATTTAGACCAAATCCTCTAGGCATTACACACAATATATTGCTGTTCGTCTCCATACAGCTGTTGCAATAGATTCCAAACAATACTTCCATGCTGTCTCCCTCACAACTAAGGCAAAGGGACAATGCCCAAGTGGAGTACTCAATTATACTCCACTGTAGCCATGGTATTGGCTAAGGCAGTAGCATCGAAGCTTATGTGCATGTAATTAGCTACTTAGGAACACCAATTAGTCATCAGAATAGCACATGTTACTGATCTGTAACTATAAAAGTTTGCCTTGTCACACATTCAAACCATCTGTATCTACCAATAGGACAGTACAAAACACTGAAAAATGAACTGAAAATGAGTATTATACTAGTCAATAACACCTCTGATTACTAAGAAGGTATGTATAACATGTAGTATGCCTGTGTATGTAGTACCTGTACTGTAAGAATTACAGTGTAATCAATGCATATAGTGGAAATAGCTATCTTGTAGCGATGTATTGTTTAGCAGTAGTAATGCTTGTAGTATTCTATGTGTGTACTGCTGTAGGTCACATGGCAAACTCCACATACCCCACAAGGGATGATATGGGCTTGGAGCCCACCAGTTGGCTTCCAGCCACTGTCAGTGTCAGGATTGGTCCAACAAGTATGCGCTATAACAGGGGATAGCATATGTCGATATATTGTAACAGTCGACATATGTATGGGTGTATAAGTAAGATGAACATGTTAAAGGTGGGCTTACCATGCAAATATGGTGTGCATTGTGGGATATTGTGCCAATAACTGTAATGTACAGTATTCTAGGCAGATCTGTATTATATTCTACATAGCAGTTCTGTTATGTTATGCAAACAGTAGTTATGTCTATTGGCATTTACAATACTCAATGACAGGATACATATCATTTGTATTCATCTTTCAGTTTAGCAGCATGATAGCAAAGATAATTGGAAGAGCCAGGTAACTATCCATGCACATAACACATGTAAAATCCACCTCTCTAGTATCGTTTGCAAGCAATAACAGCTGTGCATGTATACGTTATGCAAATGTGTAGTGACCCTTGTTACAGTGCTGGACCTCTCTTGTATCATTTGCAAGCAATAACAGCTGCGCATGTGTGCATGTTATGCAAATGTGTAGTGACCCTTGTTACAGGGCTGGGCCAAATGGCTATATGCACACCTACATAGAGTGGATATTAAGAGTACAGACACACTGGTTGAACTACCAGGTTTGTGTAGCCCAACCTCTCAATTGCCACCCTAACAGCCGCCTGCACATACTGTATGTAAGGTAGTGCACAGCACTGGTAATGAAACAGGTTGCATATTATCTTTAACTCCAGTGTAACATCTTCAGTACGAGTGTAAGATCTAGGAGACAGCTGCCCATGTGTAATAGCCGCTTCATAGGTGATGGCTCACACTATCTGATTATATTCTGATGATGTTGATAGTGACATCAGAGTCTACTGATGCATGACTCTGTTTGGAGAGTGGGTGTCTGTACCCAACAGAGCTCATGGTCCTGGTAGATATGCGAGTGTATACTCAGAGAAGGAAACAGACCTGTAGACACTTGCATCATCTGTAATCAACTAACAAGATGTGATGTGCTCCTCAGAGGAGGATTGCTGCTAAAGGTAGCTACAATGTTTCCGTAATAGCCAGTGTTGTCACATCCATAACACAAATATTTATATGTGAGCATCACTGTCTAAAACATCTTCATAAGCAATACGTAAACTAAATACAGTACTTGATATTTGTAGTACTGAATGCTCATACAGTCATGTCCACTAGTCAGCTACTGGTGTTTACTAATGTCAGCTTTGTGTATGTGGCCATCCTGGGGGAATGTAATCTCTATGCCATGTACACTGCCAAACCCACCTAACACCATACCCCACACATTGGGATGCAGCTACAGAGGTAAGCTGGAAGGCAGCCCAGTCTACAGCCGTGGCTGAACTGGACAGTCATGAGGTGTAGGTTAGCATGTGCAGCTCATCAACACAACCACCACATACCCTTACCAGAACACAGTAAGGACACCCACATACACTACCAGAAATCACACACATTCACAGACATGTCTAAGAATCTGGCTAAACAAGTGACTCCCCAAGCAGGAAGAGACAGACACCGAAATACACAAACTGTATGACATAGCTTGCATAATTGTGCCACACCTCAGAACATGTGACTGGAAACATGCCCAACAGTACTTATTTGTGAATGCAAACTCTAGCACTATGTTACACACCAACCTATGTGGGGGCATACATACTGTCAGTTGCTTGTCTGCCATGATTAGCCACATACCCATACAGTCAGACCACCTTTTGAACTATACACATGGCTCTGGCATATTCCATGTTGTTGTGCAGGACCTGTGATGCAGTAGCCTGGACTGCATGGAAACACATGTAGGAACTGTCAGGTCCTGTAGCCCATGCAGGTATGTCCCAAGACCTGGGTAGCATTCTGCCATTGTCCAGAATGATACTGCAGTACAGGGACAAAAGGACTGTATTCCACAATTGCCTAGTGTAGTGGTGCAAGTCAAAGAGTATCCTGTATCTGGCATCCTGGGATAACATGGTTGACAGGCCATGATGCTTTACCAGACAGGGCCTGCACCTGTCACCCCTGGGAATCTGGATACTGCCTATGGCTCATGCTTCCCCTATAGTGCCTTCATCATGTACAGTTCAAGCAAAGGTCCACTGCTGTTACAGGGACAGCCAAGCAATAAACTGCTGGTCTCACTACACAATGATACATGTCCAAAACACTATACGGACACACATATGTCAATCCCTATAATGGAGAACATATCTGTGCAGTGGCTGAAACATGTTTCAATGCTCCAGAGAGCACACCTGCATGACCATGTTATAACACATACCTCACCTCTTGCCCATTATTCTTTATTGGAACACACAAGCCGCAGGTGTGTCCATATTCCTGAAGGATATGTACACCCCCACGGTACTTGCACTTGCATAACTTCAGATGCGTTATGCTGAGCAACTACCTTTGTGCCAAAGTGGAATTCAAAATGCACCTTGAGACAGATCACCCACCAGGCTGCAGACTTCCCAACTGTCATAATGTGCTGTAATGGGGAAGATTAGGTCTGAGACAGAACCATAATAATGGCTACTCTCAACTATCCCATTATGAACTGGGAAGAATCCTCATGTACCAACACCTGCGCTCAATGCATGTTGGATTCCATCGACCCCACTGACCTGGATCACAGTAGTCACACAAACAGGGCTAACAATATGCTACACATAGTTAGTCTCCAATGCCAATATTATGTTTCCTAAAAGCAGAGCGGCGACTGTCATGGAACCCATACAGATGGACAATGCATGTGCAAATGTTGAATCCTACACAAATGAACCTTAAACAGTCACATATGTGCAGTAATTGTGCCATTGTAACAGAACCGGGATTCAATCCAACACAAACAAGAAGGCAAACTGGTGCTACCATGCTTGAAACTGTACCACAGAAGGTAGTAACTGTTGCAAGAGTGAACACACATGAGTGTAGGTGATCCCTGGTTAGCCTCAGTAAGATGCAGATACACCATATAAAACCACACAAAGCTACTGTGAAACTAATCAGCCACATATTATGAGGCTAAGCACAGAGCATTCTATAGCTGTGTCATTAATCATAATGGCAATGACAAGACCTGCCGTGCTGCACAGCACTATGGCATGGGAAGTACTGCACCTATAGAAATAGCACACGTTCATCCAGATAGGGTCTTGGAGAACCTAAACCCACTCCCCCCCCCCAACAGGTACACTTATTAATATATCCATGTACACTACAGGGCCCCTGTACTAACGACTATGCAGGTACAAGCTGCACTCTCTAAAACCATACATACAGCTTTCATGTGACCTGTCAACATCCCAAGGTGTATCCTACACAAATGTAAGAACATTCAGCTATTGACATACACATCATGTTCAATCATAGCACCATGTCAGGCTGTGTACACACCGCATGGTTCACAGCAACAGTTATCACACCCCACAAAGGGGAAGACACCACTGATAATGGGACATAGTGCACAACTACCCTGCTGAGTCTGGTCTGTACGGCCATGAACCGTGATCAACGTATTTGATGTACTTGGTACAGATGTAGATGACAGTAGGTTTGATTCCCACTGCATATCATGACCTTGCCAGGTTGTAGGAAACCATCACCCATACTGTGTCCCAGCTACACTCAGTAAACTAGGTGTATATTCCTATGTCACAGGAGTGGTTAGCAAATGGACTGCTGGCAGAACTAACATTACTCCCTGTGGGAGGAACTCTGCAGGAGGATAAGTCTGACTAATACATGTACATCAAATCAGTGCTAGCCACAGTAATACAGGGGTCATTTCTGGTACTCCCCCTCTTTGTTATCTATACCACACAGACTAACACAGAAGGCATCAGCCTATTGATGTTTGCAAATGACTATGAACTAGCAGAAATAGTCGAATCAATGTGTGCTGCATTCAACATACAGAAGGGCCTTACTGTGTCAGATGTGTGGTGTGTGACGTATGGCCACAATCCGACAGCTAAGTATTGCATTGTCATCCCCTATGTTACAAACCCTGTACCCATTAACTACCACCTAGGCAGTGGTCAATGTAATGGCAACTGTGTGTAAGGGATGCAGCTGGACAGTACTTTCCTTTGATAGTTACCTCACCATACCAGACAGGTAGTCGTATGTGGCACCCCTAATCATGACAGGGTGCCATCCAGGAATATAGAGATAAATGCTCAGCCATACTCAACACCCATGTGACCCATAATAGATCACATATTTCTTTTAAGGGTTATTGCCCATGTGTAAATGGCCTACACTGCCCTGCCCAATCCCTAGCTGCATTATGTAGCATGCAGCCTGCCCTGAATAAAGCCATGTCCAACCCAGAGGTGTTGGACATGCTGCACTTAACACATCCTGATCCCAAATAAACACATATGTCATGGACATCCACCTTTCTAGTACAAGGATCACAACATGCCTGACAGATCTCTGTCCATTACTCTTAACATACTCTTGCCATACTATGCACCCCTGTCCAGTGAAGCTGCACATTGCCCCGCTCTGTGACATGGTGTGATGACCGCATGCCAAATATATCAGTAACCCTGTGGATCAGTTCATTGGCACTGCTTGAACTGGCCACTGAAACTTACCTGCCTGTTGCCTACAGCTAGGTAACCTGTCTGGCTAAGCTCATAAATTTTCCAGGGCATATAGCCTACTAGATCACTATGAACAAACCTGCTATAGTTGATATCCAACCCTGCAATTACCATCAGGCTAGCTATTGTTCCCATGTGTTACACATGTGCAACACAGGCAATATATGGCAGGATGCTACACAGCTGTACAGTTCCATGTAGATGTATATGGCAAAACACATACATGCTTGCAAGTCTGCAGGGTCACAGGTCATATCCCCCCACGCTGTGTATGACTATCCCTAATGGCTATGTGACATATACATACCATTAAGGTTGATTGCATTAATGTGAACACATCCAGGCATGTGCTGATAGGTAAAGACACCAGCACAGACAAACAGACATGCCCACGTCAAGACAACATCCACATGGTGTATGAACAATGTCATCACACACACATATGTGGCACAACATCATATGGCGATAACATCACATCACCAGTAAGTGTCAAATGTGTGACTTATGCATGTCAGTGATGTTAGTGTCATGTAGATTTGCAAAGACGTATTTGTAGTCTTAATAAATGTGATACACATGTATGTTCAGCTGAACTGCTGTACTTCTCTGTGAGTTACTGTGACCTGTCTCCATCATTATGTCTTCCAGGTATGCCATGTAGCAGATTGCCAGTGTACAGCCGCTTGGAGGATGAGGTTCTCATCCCATACCTCCTCGACAACCACACAATGCTCTTCAGCCATGTGCCACAGGATGCACAGCAGCAGGATGCCCTGTGGGAGGAACTCTGCAGGAGGATAAATGATGCTGGTGGTCACAATTGTACCTATCAGCAGGTGTGTCAACACTGCACTGACCTCATAAGATGAGCAAAACAGCGTTCTAATGCAATCACCAGGGAACAAGGTGCAACAGGTGGGGGGCAACTCACCCAGCCCCCACTAACATGTGCCAAGGAGCTACTGATCAACCTGGGGAAACCTGCAGACCTCCATCCACAAGCTTTTCAACAAGCTTTAGCTGGTATTGTGGAGGTGGGTGTCTCTCAACCACCGAGCCTGGATTTTCCTGGTAAGTCATTACTGCACTTAAGACACAATTATATTTCACATAGTTACATGTGTTACTGTAAAATATGTAATGTAACATCATATGCAAGGCATGTATGCACGGGTTCATGTCATTTGATCGACAGTTCATTTGACTGACATTCATTTGGTCGACAGGTCAGTTGGCTGACAAATCTTCAGAGGTGGGTATATGGGGCTGCCCCACCCCCCGATGTGGGGGGCTGTGCCTCCCACACCCCCCCAACTATATATAACAACTCCACGGTCGCACAACAGTGGGGAGGGGGGAAATTCCCAGGTTTTTGCCTTGAATACTTTTGTCCAACAACTGACCTGTCGACCAAATGTCAGCAACTGACCTGTCGACCAAAATGAATGTCAGTCAAATGAACTGTCGATCAAATGACATGAACCCGTGCATGTGCACACATGCCACATACTATAGTCTGCTACTACTCTATGTATGCAGCTGCATATACTCCATAGTAGTGTATTGTACTTTGGTATGTGCTAACATGGACATTGCACCCTGTAGTTATCACACAGGTGTGGATGATGATCTTACTGCTGTGACACACTCCTGTTTAGGTACTTGGCATGTTGCAGTGACTGCATCCTGTTTGAGATTGTTATTTTATTATTTACCAGATAATGCACATAAACATAATAATTAATTGCTATCTGCCATAACACACATGTACACATAATGTATGGTGGTCCTGTTAATGTTGCAGAGACTGCGATTTAGATTTCAAAGGTGAGATTGTTATTATTACCAGGCTTGATAATGCACATAACATATTAATTGCTTGCTATCTGCCATAACACATGTACATAATGTATGGTGGTCCTGTTAATGAGACTGATTAGACCTGCAATACATCACAGTGTTTACCTATGTGAAACAGTTGAAAACTATATGGAACACCCCACACACTAAAACCTTCAAACTGTCAATTGCCAGATGTGTGGACAACAGTAAATACAATGGTGGAGGTGTGTTCCACTGTAGGGACAGGTACTACATATCAGCATTACACATGTGGGGGGAATAACAACAGTACTGTAGAGAGAGCATAAGTGTGCAATACAAAAAATGTGTTGGAGCTGGAATATGACCGGCCCACAGGATAAACCCTTGTGGAGTATACCCTTTCTATGAATGTCACACAATGTCATATGCTATCTGACATGTCCATGACATGTAGTGGGCTGACTGCAACACTGCTCAACTATCCTGCAAGACATATCTCACATCCCATACATACCACCGTTTGTCTGCATAACCCTTTCTCAGTGGAGCATATGACATCTATGGGTGTACATGTCATATGGGATAACACTGACTTGTGTATGTCATATGGGATAACACTGACTTGTGAAATAAGATGGCCATCACAACCATTGGACAGAACATGTGTACACATGGCCATGGAGAATGGCCACAGACATGAAGCAACACTCACAGTAGAAGTGATGTACATGTGTGCACACCCTGTTGTACATTGGCTTGACACAATACAACTATGGCCTTTGTCTAATGGTGATATTGCAGATGTGAAAATGGGTGATATTGCAGATGTGAAACACTAAACATCATACAGGCCTGTGCACAGCTTGTGTTGGCATAACAGCTTGTGTTGGTATAATACGAAACCACCACATGACATGTCTTGAACATCTTGAGTGTGTCACATGAAGCTGAAGCATTACAGAGCATTATACACCTATACAGTATCCAAATACATACATGTGTTACACAACATACACATACAACCACATCAAGCCACAGAAACAGTACATTCACCTTCTGGTGTCAGACATCACTGTCATGCCTGCTCCTCATGTGTGTGTGAGGTACACAGATGGCATGTGGGACATAGAGTACTGCTAAGTTAGCCATGTGTGGGCATAGGTGCCAGGCATCAGTAATATGGTTGTAGATGCAGGGTGTCATCCGTGATACCCTTCTGGTGTCATCCGTATACTGGCAGGACCTGTGTCACACATTCCACATTAGGGTTTTGTGTGTATACACCTCAGTGATGTGGGTCACATTCCACATTAGATATGTATTGTATGTGAACATAGTCATGGCTACAACTGTGTCAGTAGCTCACACTGTATAGCAACTGCGCTAGCACCAGAAGCACATCAGTAGCACCAGAGTTTCTCGCCGATGCCCTGCAATGGCTATGCACATCAGCTCAATGTGCAGTATGTCCCTGCATATTTGTAGGGTGGACAGACAACATTGCATCAGGTGAAGGCCCATGTTAGTATTACATGTCCGCACATGTCCCTGCATTGGGACACCATTACTGTACTGTACGGTAGGATTGGAAAGGACACCATTGTGTTACGCATGTATGCATGTCATTCAACACGTCAGCAGAAGACATGTCATACTACATGTGATTAGCAAGGTCATACGCCACACAGCTGGCCGGTGTACTGTAAACCTGTACTGGTCTGTGGCACCATTGCAAAGTAGGGACAGCCATGTCAAACATGTGTGTACAGCCACATGCACAATGTTTAGACTCAGCTCAGGGGTAGGCGGAATCATGTTGAACAGACATGAACTGCTTTAGGGGAGATATGCAAGCTAGGGCTCAGGCAAACATAGTATGTAGTCGACATACCCTACTGCTCATGTCCTCACACATAGGGCGTGGCAAAAGGTGGCCATCAGTGGCAGATGTACAAAGGTCAGCGATAGTCTGTTAACATTTGGTGTATGTTGCATAAACCATGGCAGTCCGGTGCAATGGTGCAAAGTGCAGTGCGTGTGTTGCATGGGGGCATAGGCTACTAACACAAATGGTGCAATACAGGTATGTATGCTAACCACCACTATAATTGTGTAAGGTGCAGGCCATCTGCTATAACACATGCATGCTATTGTGTGCAACTCAGGAATGTATGATAATCTATAATTGTCCACCTATAATTGTCTAAGCTGAAACTATAATTGTCTAAGATGAATGCCATCTGCCATATCACCTGCATGTAGTGTGTGTCTGTGTGTCTGTGTGTCTCTGTGTGTCTCTGTGTGTGTCTCTGTGTGTCTCTGTGTGTCTCTGTCTGTCTCTGTGTGTCTCTGTCTGTCTCTGTGTATCTGGTATAACTTGTAATGTACACTTCTTGTCTTCCCCTCTCAGGTGTTGATGTAGGTGTGTTGCCCTCCTGTGGTCCACCTGATGTTATTGTCCCCACAGACTCTAGCGGTGATGATGCTAGTATAATTGAGGCACAGGCAGGGTTGTCAGAGGCTGAATATATGCCATTGGTTGCCATTAGACCTGTTTCCCCATCATCCTTGCACACAGTTCCCCTGCCTGCACATACCCCATCACCACTGGCCATAGAGGAAGGACAGTTGGTGGGGTGGTAGCATGGAACAGGGAAGTGTGGAGACTATGGAAGGTGTGCCTGCATACCATGATCCCAGTCAAAGGTCTGGTGATGTCCCACATAGGCATGTGCTGGCTCTGCTCACCACATAGGCATGTGCCCAGCTCTGCTCATGGGAGAACCACTGGCCAACATGCCCCTGCAAGACAAAGCACATCAGCTGGAGTCACCAGACACATGTTTCAGGCTGTAATGGAGGTACAGGCATGTGCTGAATGGCACAACAGAGAAGGTCTGAGGTTTCAGAGGGTCTTGTCTGTTCATTAACGGACAACATCCAGGCACTTCCAAATGCTCACCATCATCTTGCAGATGTTTTGGATAGACAATTTGGTGACATGGTGGGAGTTCTTGACCGTGACATGTCAATCCTCGAGCGTGAAATGTCTGTGCTGGAACATCTGGTGGGAGTGAGGGGTCAGGCATGTGGATGTAGGTCAGCTACATCACCTGTTAAAGGTCTATGTGAACATCCTACTGCATATGCCCACTCCCATAGTGGTGGTAGCAGCAGCAGTGCAGCTGGTGCTGTGCAGTCCACATCAGGACACAGCAGCCAATGTGCACGTAGTCCTGGATGGTCCCAACAGGGACACGATTCCAGTAGACATGTGTCATCAGACAGTACCCAATCTGGACCTCTGCCTGGTAGTGCCCCGCTAAACCCTGGCAGGCCAGGTCACGTGGCCATGGCCAGACACTGAGAACTGTGAAACCTGCCTTGTACAGGTTGCAGCTGTCAGTAATACCCCTGTGTAGGCCATCCACATGCCAGACCTGTGTGCATGCATAAACACACTGAAAACAAGTGTAGTGCACCTCAACAGACACACGCATAACATCTACACACACCCAATTATATCACAGGCGCAGTCCACACACACACATGATGTCATCCAATGGCAGGCTAACACACACACACATGATGTTACCCAATGTAAGTAGCTTCACCTCTGGCAAACATTATCACCTAGTGCATATGATGATGCCTGTGCCGCATCCCTGTCATCCAGTAGCGATGAATGTTGTGCCGCGATCCCTGTCCTGTCCACAGTATATGATGATGCTCCGTGCCGAGATTCCTGTCATCCACACCATCGGTGCAGGGACATGTTCATATGGTCTGATGCACAGGGTGAACAGACTAGGTAGACAAATGTAGATTAATATTGTTGAGCAGTGTTGACAGGCAGCAGACATACCATGTATTATAGTTTTAGAATGCATTTTGTACGTTTGACAGTATGTATAATGTGTAACAACACTAACAGCATGTTGATCTTGATGTTCTGCCTTCCTCTTTTCAGGTGTAGTTGCATGTGCTGGGATTAAGATGGTGGTGTTTGTGATTAGTGTCCCATATGTACATGTTGACTACCCACAGGTCAGTATGACAATACCTGCATGCACTTTGTAGCTTCCACATCACAGTTATATTCTCCCATATTTCAATTATGTTTACTGTTCTAATGATCCAAGAGCATGATAGCTGTGTAGTAAGCTACTGTGGCCAGAGCCGTCACATCCATAGTTGGTGACATCACAGGTATAGTTACCTGGAGCATGGAGGAGGTAAAAGAGTGGTATGCCGGATGACAAGGGTAAAGGCCAGTGGAAATAGTGGCTTCTCAATGGGAAGCAGTAATACCCACCGCCATGACAGCATGCAAACACAGACACAACGACACACTCAGGGATTCACAGACACAGGAACACACACTCTGACACACACACACAGTTGCCAGTGTTCGGATGAGAACACCTGCCTATGTGCATATCATCATTATAGTACTACGCAATTACAAGATGTGCCACAGAGATTACACATGTGCAGGTAGTTGGAATGGCCTAAGATCGAGGACATCAACAGGGATATTACAGTGCAGTGAGTGTATGTGGGGGGGAGGTCCATCAGCAGGCTATGTAACAACAGGTCACACCCCAGGGTGTACATGTTAACAGGTGGTTAGAATGCCCATCTATGATTGATGATATCAACAGGGATGCCAGATTGCATTGAGTGGATGGGGGGGGGCATTAACATTTCACTATGGTAAAATACAGCCTTACTCCAGGGACCATACACACAGAGAGCCATACAAACGCGCGCACACACACACACACACACACACACACACACACACACACACACACACACACACACACACACACACACACACACACACACACACACACACACACACACACACACACTGTGGCATTCACAAATACATACACCACCTATGTCACACATACAGACACTTTACATGTGTGAGGTTTAACCACCTACCTATGCCTTTATTTCTACACTTCACTTTGTAATGGTGTCAACAACAGTGTTCAGGAGAGTGATAACCTTTCAGCATTCTGCATTGTCTGTCTTCTACTTCAATTAACAAAACCTGACCTTAGCAGTTACATGGGTTATTGTAGGACTGGTTGTAACACACCAGTGAGCTGTCCTCAGTAATCATTCATTTGCAAAGAAGACCCACCACTTAGTAGTCATGTCCAAACATCTGTCCATACCTCATGGACGGCTTACTGTACTTAGAGCATATCACCATATACAGTTGGCAATTTTGAGGCTGTATTGCAAACAACATGATGTACTAAGACAACAGAGGCTGTATTGCAACAGCATGATGTACTAAGACAACAGTTACCTTCAGACATCAGACACTGCACACACATGGAATCTACACAACCATCAATACATGTACACATATGCGGTCTACATTAGTAAGTGCACTAGCAGGTCAAGAGGATACATTATACACCTTCCCCATGCCATGTGTGAAACATAGCTGAGCATTACACCATAATGGATGTTGTATTCATGTACTGGTAGGACACCACCACCTTCACCGAGTGGCCAAGTGTACATATATGACAACAGCACATATCAGTGAGACATACACAGCATTAAGGGGCCAAGGTACATATATGACAGCAGCACATATCAGTGAGACATACACAGCATTTATTTCATGTCATGCTTCTACAACTGTTACTTGACAGTGCCGCTGCAAAAGCCAGGGCACTGTAATGGTCAACAGTGAGCACATCATATTTGCCACACACACCTCCTGTTTATGGGAAGAGTGCCAGCAATGTACTCTGTTAGAGCTAGCTGCAGTACCCATCTTCAAGCATGCTGAAGGTCTGTGGTTTGTAAACATCTCACCCTAGCATGTAAATTGGCTAGCCAGGGTACTAAGGTACACGTCCAGACAGCCCACAGGCAACGCATAATTTGCAAATTGTTGACATGGGTATATGTGGTGAGTTGTGACATGGGGTATATGTAGGGGTCTGTGGCTTGTACCCTAGCATGTACTGGCTATTGTGGTACTAAGGCTAATGTCCAGACAGCCCACAGGCACGCATGGCTTGCAATTGCTGACATGGGGTATATGTGGTGGAGCTGTAGAAACATGGCTGTACATGTCATGAACATATCACCTGTGACTACTCAGGAACATACAGAGCAGAGGTGGATTTCCCTGAGTCTGTCAATACATGCCTTGTATAGGTCCTATGGTCCTGTTACTTAGGTATGTTTGTGTAGGCATTGCATTAGTGGAAATGTCTAAAGACATACATGTCACATGGGGTGTTGTAGGATATGATAGGTGTCATGGGTGACCAGTAGAAAGGGAATATTATCTCTGTTAACATAAATATCAAGCCTTATGTACTGTTAGCATGCTATCTGCCATGTGCATGTGTGTAATGACTGTAGCCACTTGTATGTAGAAATGATAACAAAAGATATGGTAATGTAATTTATGTTGTATGAGTGTGGGCTGTACATATCCAGGGCAGGTACAGTTAGGTCATTTCCAACCATGAGGGTGTTGTTTACTGGTGTACAGCAACAGTTGACCATGTTAATGCTGACAACATCTGAGGGGCCATTGTATGTGTACAACTGAGCTGGTTACAAACAGTGGTATTATTGCATTGCATAACACATTATGCAGCTGTGCCTGTACATGGGTACTTTGCACAGTTGATGTAGGCCTAGGTACAGTCCACTAATCAAAGGTTATCTGGTGGTCTACCATGCTATGTCATACCACCTATGGATGTGTGTTGGTAGCCTGGGGATAAGGTGGTGGATGTATATGAGGATACAACCTAGATGCAGCATTTGCCACTGTCACCTGTACCTGACTCATCCATGATGTGTTATGTCAGAGTAGTGGTCTTTTCATATGAGTAGCCTTTATGACTATGTGTAATATGACTATGTGTGTACAACACCTGAAATGGTCCATACCACTGTTATGGCCCACATGTCTGGATCTGAGTTATATGGTGGTAGTGCAATTGTGCACTAAAGAGCCTTCAGCAAGGAGTTCCTCACTGCACAGATGTCAGTATTCCCCATTGTAGGTTCTACAGTGAGAAAATGGATTACTAAAGCAACACATCTAGTGCTAGTTAGCATAAGCATCTAATGCAATTGTCTTGTAGGTGTCAGGGTGTTACTTCTGGTTGTAGGACATTTTCCTTGGAATGCAGCTGTATGGGTTAATATGACCTAGATATTATCCACACACACATGGAACATGGACGCATGTGCTCTGTGTTGAAGGCTCATTGTTTGGCCATGACAGCCTGGAATGACAGACACTGGACAACCTCATAATAACAGCAGGACATTGGCTCATCGATTTGGTCTAGCAGTTGCCACTCATACCATGACATCACTGCGAAAGTGGCATTAATGTGCTTGGTAGCAAATGCCTCATGTAAGGGGATGGACAGCAGCAGAACTTGTGTATATGACCAATGTGAGATATACTTAGGGTAGCAGTCCTGCTAATAATGGCAACTACTAACACAACCGGGAGAGGAGAGGTGACACCTGCACCTCAGTGACGTTATACGTGTTGGCTCACACATTATGCTTTCACATGCCACTGTTCCACGTATAATGCCATTGTCCACAACCTGCTATCAATGCATGCCTTTCAGGGCAGCAAGGTGTGTGACACATGCTGTAGGTAGCATCCGCCTGTGTGACCCAGGTAACCTATTGTCTGTCACGTCCACACATGCATGAATGCGTATACTTAACATATATATGTCAGTACTTCATGTACATGTATGCACGTGTATCACACAGCACAGACACAGGTATATCATGTAACACACAGGCCACATACAGGTATCAGGTAGTAAACCAGTATAATGTGCATATATATACTGACAGGTAAGATGTATCTAGCTGTAAACCTGTGCATTTACAATAGGGAGTCCATTACGTGTTCTGTACATGTAAGTGTATGAGCATGCACACTGTGGCCTTCAGTGGTTAGAATCGGAGTGCATCCCAAACAGCCCAGTGCTACTAAGTGTAAGGAGTGTACCCACTGCCACCTTGTAATTTGAGTAAGTGCATCCAGCAAACCCTTTGTTACTATGTGTATGAGCATGCCCAGTATCAGGTCATATCCCTAATGGCTATGTATGACTATATATATGTGACATATACATACCATTAAGGTTGATTGCATTAATGTGAACACATCCGGGCATGTGCTGATAGGTAAAGACACCAGCACAGACAAACAGACATGCCCACGTCAAGACAACATCCACATGGTGTATGAACAATGTCATCACATGGCACACACATATATGGCGATAACATCACATCATCAGTAAGTGTCAAATGTGTGTGACTTATGCATGTCAGTGGTGTTAGTGTCATGTAGATTTGCTAAGACGTATTTGTAATCTTAATAAATGTGATACACATGTATGTTCAGCTGAACTGCTGTACTTCTCTGTGAGTTACTGTGACCTGTCTCCATCATTATGTCTTCCAGGTATGCCATGTAGCAGATTGCCGGTGTACAGCCGCTTGGAGGATGAGGTTCTCATCCCATACCTCCTCGACAACCACACAATGCTCTTCAGCCATGTGCCACAGGATGCACAGCAGCAGGATGCCCTGTGGGAGGAACTCTGCAGGAGGATAAATGATGCTGGTGGTCACAATTGCACCTATCAGCAGGTGTGCGACACTGCACTGACCTCATAAGATGAGCAAAACAGCGTTCTAATGCAATCACCAGGGAACAAGGTGCAACAGGTGGGGGACCACTCACCCAGCCCCCACTAACACGTGCCAAGGAGCTACTGGACAACCTGGGGAAACCTGCAGACCTCCATCAACAAGCTTTAGCTGGTATTGTGGAGGTGGGTGTCTCTCAACCAACGAGCCTGGAGTTGCCTGGTAAGTCACTACTGCACTTAAGACACAATTATATTTCACATAGTTACATGTGTTACTGTAAAATATGTAATGTAACATCATATGCAAGGCATGTATGCACGGGTTCATGTCATTTGATCGACAGTTCATTTGACTGACATTCATTTGGTCGACAGGTCAGTTGGCTGACAAAAATGTATAGGTGGGGGGCTTCGCCCCCCACACCCCCCGATGTGGGGGGCTGTGCCTCCCACACCCCCCCAACTATATATAACAACTCCACGGTCGCACAACAGTGGGGAGGGGGGAAATTCCCAGGTTTTTGCCTTGAATACTTTTTGTCAGCCAACTGACCTGTCGACCAAATGAATGTCAGTCAAATGAACTGTCGATCAAATGACATGAACCCGTATGCACACATGCCACATACTATAGTCTGCTACTCTATGTATGCAGAGGTGTGCATACTCCATAGTATAGTGTATTGTACTGGCTTATGTGCTAACATGGACATTGCACCCTGTAGTTATCACACAGGTGTGGATAATGATCTTACTGCTGTGACACTCCTGTTTAGGTACCTCTGGCATGTTGCAGTGACTGCATCCTGTTTCAGGTGAGATTGTTATTATTTACCAGGCTTGATAATGCACATAACATATTAATTGCTTGCTATCTGCCATAACACATGTACACATAATGTATGGTGGTCCTGTTAATGGAGACTGATTAGACCTGCAATACATCACAGTGTTTACCTATGTGAAACAATTGAAAACTATATGGAACACCTACACTAAACCTTTCAAACTGTCATTGCCAGATGTGTGGACAACAGTAAATACAATGGTGGAGGTGTGTTCCACTGTAGGGACAGGTACTACATACCAGCATTACACATGTTGGGAATATGAACAGTACTGTACAGAGAGCATAAGTGTGCACAAACTCTAAATGTGTTGGAGCTGGAATATGACCGGCCCACAGGATAAACCCTTGTGGAGTATACCCTTTCTATGAATGCCACACAATGTCATATGCTATCTGACATGTCCATGACATGTAGTGGGCTGACTGCAACACTGCTCAACTATCCTGCAAGACATATCTCACATCCCATACATACCACTGTTTGTCTGCATAACCCTTTCCTCAGTGGAGCATATAACATCTATGGGTGTATGTCATATGGGATAACACTGACTTGTGAAATAAGATGGCCATCACAACCATTGGACAAAACATGTGTACACGTGGCCATGGAGAATGGCCACAGACATGAAGCAACACTCACAGTAGAAGTGATGTACATGTGTGCACACCCTGTTGTACATTGGCTTGACACAATACAACTATGGCCTTTGTGTAATGGTGATATTGCAGATGTGAAACACTAAACATCATACAGGTCTGTGCACAGCTTGTGTTGGCATAACATGAAACCACCACATGACATGTCTTGAACATCTTGAGTGTGTCACGACATAGAAGCATTCACCTATACAGTATCCAAATACATACATGTGTTGCACAACATACACATACAACCACATCAAGCCACAGAAACAGTACATTCACCTTTCTGGTGTCAGACATCACTGTCATGCCTGCTCCTCATGTGTGTGTGAGGTACACAGATGGCATGTGGGACATAGAGTACTGCTAAGTTAGCCATGTGTGGGCATAGGTGCCAGGCATCAGTAATATGGTTGTAGATGTGCAGGGGTGTCATCCGTATACCCTTCTGTGACCTGTGTCACACATTCCACATTAGGGTTTTGTGTGTATACACCTCAGTGATGTGGGTCACATTCCACATTAGATATGTATTGTATGTGAACATAGTCATGGCTACAAACTGTGTCAGTAGCTCACACTGTATAGCAATTGTGAAGCCACATGATGCCCTGCAATGGCTATGCACATCAGCTCAATGTGCAGTATGTCCCTGCATATTTGTAGGGTGGACAGACAACATTGCATCAGCTGAAGGCCCATGTTAGTATAACATGTCCCTGCATTGGGACACCATTACTGTACTGTAGATTGGAAAGGACACCATTGTGTTACGCATGTATGCATGTCATTCAACACGTCAGCAGAAGACATGTCATACTACATGTGATTAGCAAGGTCATACGCCACACAGCTGGCCGGTGTACTGTAAACCTGTACTGGTCTGTGGCACCATTGCAAAGTAGGGACAGCCATGTCAAACATGTGTGTACAGCCACATGCACAATGTTTAGACTCAGCTCAGGGGTAGGCGGAATCATGTTGAACAGACATGAACTGCTTTAGGGGAGATATGCAAGCTAGGGCTCAGGCAAACATAGTATGTAGTCGACATACCCTACTGCTCATGTCCTCACACATAGGGGCGGTGGCCAACACAAAGCATCAGTGGCAGATGTACAAAGGTCAGCGATAGTCTGTTAACATTTGGTGTATGTTGCAGAAACCATGGCAGTGCGGTGCAATGGTGCAAAGTGCATGCATTGTGTTGCATGTATAGGGCATAGGCTACTAACACAAATGGTGCAATACAGGTATGTATGCTAACCACCACTATAATTGTGTAAGGTGCAGGCCATCTGCTATAACACATGCATGCTGTTGTGTGCAACTCAGGGATGTATGATAACTACCACTATAATTGTCTAAGCTGAACCTATAATTGTCTAAGATGAATGCCATCTGCCATATCACCTGCATGTAGTGTGTGTCTGTGTGTCTGTGTGTCTCTGTGTGTGTCCGTGTGTGCCTGTGTGTGTCTCTTTGTGTGTCTCTGTGTGTCTCTGTGTGTCTCTGTCTGTCTCTGTGTATCTGGAATAACTTGTAATGTACAGTTCTTGTCTTCCCCTCTCAGGTGTTGATGTAGGTGTGTTGCCCTCCTGTGGTCCACCTGATGTTATTGTCCCCATAGACTCTAGCAGTGATGATGATAGTATGATTGAGGCACAGGCAGGGTTGTCAGAGGCTGAATATATGCCATTGGTTGCCATTAGACCTGTTTCCCCATCATCCTTGCACACAGTTCCCCTGCCTGCACATACCCCATCACCACTGGCCATAGAGGAAGGACAGTTGGTGGGGTGGTAGCATGGAACAGGGAAGTGTGGAGACTATGGAAGGTGTGCCTGCATACCATGATCCCAGTCAACAGTCTGGTGATGTCCCACATAGGCATGTGCCCAGCTCTGCTCATGGGAGAACCACTGGCCAACATGCCCCTGCAAGACAAAGCACATCAGCTGGAGTCACCAGACACATGTTTCAGGCTGTAATGGAGGCACAGGCATGTGCTGAATGGCACAACAGAGAAGGTCTGAGGCTTCAGAGGGCTGCTGTCTGTTCATTTACTGACAACATCCAGGCACTTGCAAATGCTCACCATCATCTTGCAGATGTTTTGGATAGACAATTTGGTGACATGGTGGGAGTCCTTGACCGTGGCATGTCAATCCTCGAGCGTGAAATGTCTGTGCTGGAACATCTGGTGGAAGTGAGGGGTCGGGCATGTGGATGTAGGTCAGCTACATCACCTGTTAAAGGTCTATGTGAACATCCTACTGCATATGCCCACTCCCATAGTGGTGGTAGCAGCAGCAGTGCAGCTGGTGCTGTGCAGTCCACATCAGGACACAGCAGCCAATGTGCACGTAGTCCTGGATGGTCCCAACAGGGACACGATTCCAGTAGACATGTGTCATCAGACAGTACCCAATCTGGACCTCTGCCTGGTAGTGCCCGTGCAACCCCTGGCAGGCCAGGTCACGTGGCCATGGCCAGACACTGAGAACTGTGAAACCTGCCTTGTACAGGTTGCAGCTGTCAGTAATACCCCTGTGTAGGCCATCCACATGCCAGACCTGTGTGCATGCATAAACACACTGAAAACAAGTGTAGTGCACCTCAACACACACACGCATAACATCTACACACACCCAATTATATCACAGGCCCTAACACACACACATGATGTCATCCAATGGCGCAGCCTAAACCTCTGGCAAACATTATCACCCTGTGCATATGATGATGCCTGTGCCGCATCCCTGTCATCCACACCATCGGTGCAGGGACATGTTCATATGGTCTGATGCACAGGGTGAACATACTAGGTAGACAATTGTAGATTAATATTGTTGAGTAGTGTTGACAGGCAGCAGACATACCATGTATTATAGTTTTAGAATGCATTGTGTACGTTTGACAGTATGTATCATGTGTAACAACACTAACAGCATGTTGATCTTGATGTTCTGCCTTCCTCTTTCAGGTGTAGTTGCATGTGCTGGGGATGTTGGTGTTTGTGATTAGTGTTCCATATGTACATGTTGACTAGCCACAGGTCAGTATGACAATACCTGCATGCACTTTGTAGCTTCCACATCACAGTTATATTCTCCCATATTTCAATTATGTTTTCTGTTCTAATGATCCAAGAGCATGATAGCTGTGTAGTAAGCTACTGTGGCCAGAGCCGTCACATCCATAGTTGGTGACATCACAGGTATAGTTACCTGGTGCGTGGAGGAGGTAAAAGAGTGGTATGCCGGATGACAAGGGTAAAGGCCAGTGGAAATAGTGGCTTCTCAATGGGAAGCAGTAATACCCACCACCATGACAGCATGCAAACACAGACACACCGACACACTCAGGGATTCACAGACACAGGAACACACACTCTGACACACACACACAGTTGCCAGTGTTCGGATGAGAACACCTGCCTATGTGCATATCATCATTATAGTACTACGCAATTACAAGATGTGCCACAGAGATTACACATGTACAGGTAGTTGGAATGGCCTAAGATCGAGGACATCAACAGGGATATTACAGTGCAGTGAGTGTATGTGGGGAGGGAGGTCCATCAGCAGGCTATGTAACAACAGGTCACACCCCAGGGTGTACATGCTAACAGGTGGTTAGAATACCCATCTACGATAGATGATATCAACAGGGATGCTAGATTGCATTGAGTGGATGGGGGAGGGGGCATTAACATTTCACTATGGTAAAATACAGCCTTACTCCAGGGACCATACACACAGAGAGCCATACAAACGCGCGCACACACACACACACACACACACACACACACACACACACACACACACACACACACACACACACACACACATACACACACACACACACACACACACACTGTGGCATTCACAAAGATATACACCTATGTCACACACATACAGACACTTTACATGTGTGAGGTTTAACCACCTACCTATGCCTTTATTTCTACACTTCACTTTGTAATGGTGTCAACAACAGTGTTCAGGAGAGTGATAACCTTTCAGCATTCTGCATTGTCTGTCTTCTACTTCAATTAACAAAACCTGACCTTAGCAGTTACATGGGTTATTGTAGGACTGGTTGTAACACACCAGTGAGCTGTCCTCAGTAATAATTCATTTGCAAAGAAGACCCACCACTTAGTAGTCATGTCCAAACATCTGTCTATACCTCATGGACGGCTTACTGTACTTAGAGCATATCACCATATACAGTTGGCAATGTTGAGGCTGTATTGCAACAGCATGATGTACTAAGACAACAGTTACCTTCAGACATCAGACACTGCACACACATGGAATCTACACAAACATCAATACATGTACACATATGCGGTCTACATTAGTAAGTGCACTAGCAGGTCAAGAGAATACATTATACACCTTCCCCATGCCATGTGTGAAACATGGCTGAGCATTACACCATAATGGATGTTGTATTCATGTACTGGTAGGACACCACCACCTTCACCGAGTGGCCAAGTGTACATATATGACAGCAGCACATATCAGTGAGACATACACAGCATTATTTCATGTCATGCTCCTACAAACTGTTACTTGACAGTGCCATGGTGAAGCCGGGGCACTGTAATGGTCAACAGTGAGCACATCATATTTGCCACACACACCTCCTGTTTACAGGAAGAGTGCCAGCAATGTGCTCTGTTAGAGCTAGGCAGTACACTCATTCAAGCATGTTGAAGGTCTGTGGCTTGTAAACATCTCACCCTAGCATGTACTGGCTATTGTGGTACTAAGGCTAATGTCCAGACAGCCCACAGCACGCATGGCTTGCAATTGTTGATATGGGGTATATGTAGGAGCTGTGGCCAAACATGGCTGTACATGTCATGAACATATCACCTGGGACTACTCAGGAACATACAGAGCAGAGGTGGATTTCCCTGAGTCTGTCAATACAGGCCTTGTATAGGTCCTATGGTCCTGTTACTTAGGTATGTTTGTAGGCATTGCATTAGGTGGAAATGTCTAAAGACATACATGTCACATGGGGTGTTGTAGGATATGATAGGTGTCATGGGTGACCAGTAGAAAGGGAATATTATCTCTGTTAACATAAATATCAAACCTTATGTACTGTTAGCATGCTATCTGCCATGTGCATGTGTGTAATGACTGTAGCCACTTGTATGTAGAAATGATAACAAAAGATATGGTAATGTAATTTATGTTGTATGAGTGTGGGCTGTACATATCCAGGGCAGGTACAGTTAGGTCATTTCCAACCATGAGGGTGTTGTTTACTGGTGTACAGCAACAGTTGACCGTGTTAATGCTGACAACATCTGAGGGACCATTGTATGTGTACAACTGAGCTGGTTACAAACAGTGGTATTATTGCATTGCATAACACATTATGCAGCTGTGCCTGTACATGGGTACTTTGCACAGTTGATGTAGGCCTAGGTACAGTCCACTAATCAAGGGTTATCTGGTGGTCTACCATACTATGTCATACCACCTATGGATGTGTGTTGGTAGCCTGGGGATAAGGTGGTGGATGTATATGAGGATACAACCTAGAATGCAGCATTTGCCACTGTCACCTGTACCTGACTCATCCGTGATGTGTTATGTCAGAGTAGTGGTCTTTTCATATGAGTAGCCTTTATGACTATGTGTACAACACCACCTGAAATGGTCCATACCACTGTTATGGCCCACATGTCTGGATCTGAGTTATATGGTGGTAGTTCAATTGTGCACTAAAGAGCCTTCAGCAAGGTGTTCCTCACTGCACAGATGTCAGTATTCCCAATTGTAGGTTCTACAGTGAGAAAATGGATTACTAAAGCCACACATCTAGTGCTGGTTAGCATAAGCATCTAATGCAATTGTCTTGTAGGTGTCAGGGTGTTACTTCTGGTTGTAGGACATTTTCCTTGGAATACAGCTATATGGGTTAATATGACCTGGATATTATCCACACACACATGGAACGTGGACGCATGTGCTCTGTGTTGAAGGCTCATCGTTTGGCCATGACAGCCTGGAATGACAGACACTGGACAACCTCATAATAACAGCAGGACATTGGCTCATCGATTTGGTCTAGCAGTTGCCACTCATACCATGACATCACTGCGAGTGGCATTAATGTGCTTGGTAGCAAATGCCTCATGTAAGGTGATGGACAGCAGCAGAACTTGTGTATATGACCAATGTGAGATATACTTAGGGTAGCAGTCCTGCTAATAATGGCAACTACTAACACAACCGGGAGAGGTCATCTTGACACCTGCATCTCAGTGACGTTACACAAGTTGGCTCACACATTATGCTTTCACATGCCACTGTTCCACGTATAATGCCATTGTCCACAACCTGCTATCAATGCATGCCTTTCAGGGCAGCAAGGTGTGTGACACATGCTGTAGGTAGCATCTGCCTGTGTGACCCAGGTAACCTATTGTCTGTCACGTCCACACATGCATGAATGCGTATACTTAACATATATATGTCAGTACTTCATGTACATGTATGCATGTGTATCACACAGCACAGACACAGGTATATCATGTACGGGCCACATACAGGTATCAGGTAGTAAACCAGTATGATGTGCATATATACTGACAGGTAAGATGTATCTAGCTGTAAACCTGTGCGTTTACAATAGGGAGTCCATTACGTGTTCTGTACATGTAAGTGTATGAGCATGCACACTGTGGCCTTCAGTGGTTAGAATCGGAGTGCATCCCAAACAGCCCAGTGCTACTAAGTGTATGAGTGTACCCACTGCCACCTTGTGTAATTTGAGTAAGTGCATCCAGCAAACCCTTTGTTACTATGTGTATGAGCATGCCCAGTATAAACTTGTGTAGTTGTAGTCATAGTGCATCCCAAACAACCCTGTGCTACTAAATGTAAGAGCATACTCACTGTAACCCTGTATAGTGATAGCAGTTGTCCATTCCACAGATGGCAATAATCCAGTTCAGGTTCCTGATGTGCTACAACTATACCTTTCAGGCCTACGTGCAGAGATGTGTCTTGTTTGTGCATACAGGTTGTAATGGACACCTACTTTAAACACATAGGTTTACAGCTATTTACTTCGTGACTGTCAGTCTCCCTGTTGTTGTCTTCAATCTTAGAAGGGCAGTCTGACTGTCTTGGAATGTGTAATCTCTTTGGCAGGTCTTGTAACTGCATAGTACTGTAATAGTGATCTACAAAAAGGCAGGAGTTTTAATCCCACCACTGGCAACTGTGTGCATGTGTGTGTGTGTCAGCAAATGGCTGAGTGTGTTTGTGTGTGTGTGTCAACAAATTCCTGAGTGTGTGTGTGTCAGCATATGGCTGAGTGTGGTTGTGTGTGTGTATTTGTGTCTGCATCCTCTCATGACAGTGGGTTTTGCTGCATTCCAAAGAGATACCTCCTTTTGCACTGTCCTTTATCCTTGTCAGCTGCTAAACCTCTCTCTTCCCCCCTCCCCACTACAAGTAATCGGACCTGTGATTTTACCCAGCTCAGAAGTGGAATCAGAGTAAGTGTAATTGTATGTGTTCTGTGGCACATACCCTAAATGCATACCACTGTACTAGTTACCTTTACATAAACAAGATGTGTATTCAAAATACTGGCAAGTGTGTGCGTTTTTGTGTGTATGTGACTACCCTGTAGCCAGGCATACACATGTGTAATGTCTTTTAGCACACCATGGTAGCCATCTGTGGTGACCAGTGTCTACAAAGTATTACATGGTTAGGAATGGTAAAGAATACACAGTCAAGCACGACTACAGTTGGGTATGCTATTTTCCTGTGCCACTGTTGAGCAGTGACACAGAAGTGGTCGCTGGGGTGTAGGTCCATACCCATCATTCCCCCACCCTAACTCCACAATTCCCGGGGTAGATTACATTAGCCATCATTCCCCACCCACAACTCCACATAAACAACAACCATCCCTCCTCTGGTGAACTGCTTAAGATTTCAATGTTATAACACAAGAGATGCCACTGTTTCATGGACACGTCAGTTCCTTTGGAACCCTTCTGTGTCACAAAGGGTGTTCAGATGTGTGTGTGTGTGTGTGTATGTGTGTGTATACATACATATATATATATATATATATATATATATATATATATATATATATATCTATGGCTGTGTCTGTGTGCATGCATATATATATGTGTGTGTACGTACACATCCTGTAGGTGCTTATATATATATATATATATATATATATATATATATATATATATATATATATATATATTTATATATATATTTATTGATATATATATATATATTTATATATGTATATATATATATATATATATATATATATATATATATATATATATATATATATATATGAACAAAAACGCTGTTACCCAGTAGTAGTCCAAAAGATATACACAAAAACCCAAAGCGACAATGTAGAAGTATGGAAGGTACACTGAGTCACAGAAAAATCCAAATAAGAGTCCAAGTATTTATTCAAGTAAAAGAATGTGAGCGCTTTTGCGGACTACAGATCCGCTTCTTCAGACATAGTTGCTGGGCAGAACAAGGCCATTGGATACGGAGTGATTAAGGCACATTAAAGCAGTTGTGAGCGGGTGTGCATGGGTTTGCGTGGAGCTAAGCAATGCTAACCTCCAGTTACAGTTTCTTACACTCAGTTAGCCTCTACATTGCTTTACCAGTGTGATAGTCGCATACTGGCGGCCAAACAGGCTTACACCCGCTTGCTCCTGCACTTGAAAATGCACTGCATTTGGTGTTTGCATCTGACACTCACACCCCTGGGTGGGAGTGAGGACTACGATATTACCTTGTGATGCCTATTACATCAGATTACATGCATACAGTATCGGGAATGGCTGCCCATTAGGCGAAAGCATGCCGTTCGAATATACGGAATCCACGGCCTATCCAGAGATTGATTCATATTTTTGGTGCACCTGTCTGGCTAATACAATGGAAATTACACTCTTTAATACAAACAAGTAATTGGAATTTGGAACCCACATCCATCAGCCGAGTCATGCTACGGCATACCTAATATTCTATCATCTTTCTAAGGTTGTCAGTGGAGTATGTGCTTTCTGTCCCTATCAGACCTCTCATACGACTGGGAAACAGTACCAACTGAATCAGGGACACGTCATAACAACATCAGGGACACATTTAAATTATTGGAGCTATTAAGCTGACACATTGAAAGACTCAGAGCTTATGAATTCATACACATTTTCTGAGGTAAATGATGTTTATAACTCTTATTTGTTGTCATTATTCATTACGTGTAATTCACCTTTTTTCATTCAAAAGTCACTAGTTTTAGGAGGGATTAAGTGGGACAGAGTTAGAAATTGAGTCGAAAACAGGGACGTCCCTGGAAATCGTGGACAGTTCAGAGGTATGGTCCCTATTTGTTCCCCCAATGGTTTGTCCTGTCCAGTGGATTTGCTCTTAGGGGTTGAGAGGTATGAGCATCAGCTATGCCCTTTTCGGAATATTACTTACATCCCTGGGGAGGTCCTAATATGACTGCGCTAGCCAACACCTGCACGCCTAGGCCCATAATTGCTTACCCATAGTTCCCTCACCTTCCACTCCTCTACAGCACTCATCCTTACTGTGGGTGCAGGTGGGGTATAAACACACCACCACACAATGCCCACTCTCCCCGTGTTGGGACACATGTCGTACGTTGTGTTGACCCATGGGTTATCAGGCTTGCACAACCTACTGGTCCGTGTACATCTAAAGCCTGGTTTGATGAATCATTACCAGGACTGCCTCCAATGATCATTAATTTCTGGTGTCCCACAAGGGACATCGATGTCTATGTTTCAAGATTAGACCTGGCAGGTCTCTCCCACTGGTAGTATCCTGCCAGTGGTCTGGGAGGCAGTGTGTGTTTACTTGTATTGTGTGTCTGTATGTCTCACTGGCCTAGCTGGGGGGGTGGGGGGTTGATGTTACGTGTTACACATTTGTTTATTGGACTCCTCACCCCCATATGCACGGCCTGTGAACATATGTAACTCGTAACTGCTGCATCATATCCTAGCTATATACATGTGTATGTTTAAAGTCACACATATATATATATATATATATATATATATATATATATATATATATATATATATATATATATATACACATTACTGTATACAGATATATCTGCATATGTATGCATACATGTATATATTTATATTTTGCTGTCTCTCTCTCTCTCTCTCTCTATATATATATATATATATATATATATATATATATATATATATATATATATCGAACAACATATGGGTCTATGGGTGTCTGCATATGTATGTCTTTATATGTGGGTATGTATCTGTATTCTGTCTCTGTACGTATACATTTGTACTATGGAGAGGGAGAGGCTTATCTCTATGTCGCTATAGGTAGATATACACACAGATTCCTCTACAAATATACATCTACATCTGGTTATTCCGTTCCTTGACATATAGATTACACTTTGCTGCAGTGGGACTCGTAGTGGGTGTGGCTGCTCATTGGGTGATGCCTCTGCCCAATGAACACATTCGCTTACATCCCTATGGCTGTCCATATAGGCTAACATCAGCCAACACCTGCACACCTAAACCCATAAGTAGTTACCCATAGTTCCCCCACCCGCACCTCTTCTACAGCACCCATCCTTACTCCGGGTCCTGGTCGGTTCTGGACACACCACAACACACTGCCCACTCTCCACTTCATGGGACCCATTTCATACAATTGTCTCGACCCATGGGTCATCAGGCTTTCCCACCCTTGTATTCCGAGTATGTATACACCCCAGCCAGAATGTTCGGTCTCTCACCTTCTTTTGGTCTTGCCAAATTTTGGGGTGTCCCGCAAGGGACGTTCCTATCTGTGTTCCAAGATTAGAATTCACGGGTGCACTGTGTACCCCCCCGGTTGTATCCTGCCTGTGGTCTGGGGAACAGTGGACACTTTACATTGTTTGTGTGTATGTTTACCGGGTCCGGCTGGGGGGGGGGGTCATGCTACCTGTTTCATATTTATTGCTTGAGCCGCTCAATTCCATTGGCATAGCCTGTGAATATACTGACATACTTGACAACTGAGTACGTTTTTGCAAAAATCACAACTGAGCCATGTCAGCTCCAAATAAAGGGTGCATATGTGTCAGGCAGCATGCCAATGGCCAAATATGTGGCCATTGGCAAGGTAACCTGATGCAAAAATTATAAAAATATATTTATTTTTTTCGCCGATGTTTAAATGCAGCGCAGCCCCGCGCAAACGGGTTGTGCTGTATAAAACATAAAAATGAAGGTTATAAACCCACAAATGTGGGTTTTATGCAATACATGGAATGACAATGCAGGGACCAGCAGACCAAAAACAACATGGCCACTGTGTAGTGGTTGCTAAGGGGGGAAGCTGAGTCTAAGACATGTAACTAAGCATTAGTAGGCAATCTGATGTAAATGAGGCTTAGGATACTGAATCCCACAGTCATATAGCAAATGAGAACTATCTGAGTAGTGTAAGAGATACATAAGGGGGAGGAATAGAGTAAGAGGTAGGTGACATCACAGAGGGAATGGTAGAAATAAATGCATTTTATTGGAGGTCAGTGTAACATGACAGATGACAGACACAGATCAGGAAAGAGGAGTGCCACAAGATAAGTCTGGGAAAGTCAAGAAATGGAAGGTGTACACTGTTACTTACACCAAAGTTTCTTGCTGGGCATGCATGTGTGTGCACCATGAAGCCTAGTAGGGCAGTGTGCGGCGTAAGGCAGACTGAGCATGTGGGAGCGTGTTGGTAGATGTTTAACCCTGTTTGCTGGTGTCAGCGTGTAGGGCAGACTGAGCATGTGGGAGCCTGTTGGCAGACTTGTAAGACTGTTTGCTGGTGTGCGTGTTTTAACCCAAATAGGCAGATCCTGAACAGTATAAGCATGTGTGTGCGTGTAAGCCACTGTGAGCGTTTCTGCTGGTATGCACGCTGCTCGCCCCTGAGGAAACAGAAAGGAAAAAGGAAGCAACAGAATTAATAGGAAGCTAGCAGGAAATACTGCTGGAGCCAGCAGGTGAAAACAATTAGAAGCAGGCAATTACACAGGCAGAATAGTAGCCCAGCCCAGCACTTAAAACTCTGCAAACAGCAGTGCAGGATGTTTCTCTCAAGAGACACTGCAAGACAGGAGTAAGCTAATAGAAGTGAAAACTGAAAAAGCTTCACTCAGAGCAGAAATGTTAGGGGCTGCCATAGCTGTCATAATGAGACATAGGTGACTTGCTGAGGGTGGTGACAATGCAGATGGTGCCAGACAACCCACACTGAGGAGACAGAGAAGAGTGTACAGGCCCAGGGTCACCTACCACGGGTTACATGAGCTGGAGATAGTAGAGTGCTATAGAGTGGACAGAGAGCTCCTGCAGCAAATAGTTGAGCTGTGCAGGCCACGCCTCACACACAGAACCAACAGAGGGGAACCCATCCCAGTGGAAACCAAGGTATGTGTTGGCCTAAGAATACTAGCAACACGTACCTTCCAGAGACCAACTGGTGATATGATGGGGATATCATAGGCATCAGCCTCCAGGGTACTGCACCAGTTCCTGGATGCCATGTCAGCACATGTCGGTGATCATGTATATTTCCCCAATGCCCGTGAGGTATTGGCCAGCAATATGCGTCTCTTCCAGCAAATAGCGGAATACCCTGAGGTAGTGGGTGCAATAGACTGCACGAGCCGGTGAGCAGGGTAGGGCCTACATTAACCGCAAGGGCTTCCCCTCCATCAACTGCCAGGTCATGTGTGATGCCCAGGGCATAATAATGAATGTATGTGCTGGCTGCCCTGGGAGTTACCATGATTCCCACATCTGGCATTTGACGCAGCTGTACCAGACATTTGCCAATGGGGACATCCCAGACGGACACCTAGTGGGGGATGCAGGTTATGCACTGGAGCCGTGGCTGATGACACCCATCAGAAATGCACACACACCTGAACAGGAACGCCATAATGAGGCACATGCACAAACACGTAATGTAATAGAGCGTGTGTTTGGGCTGCTCAAGTCACGGTTCCAGTGTCTGGACACATCTGGTGGAGCCTTGCAGTACACACCAAATACAAGTACCCAAATTGTCATGGTATGTGCTATGCTACATAATACGATCTTGCAAAAACTGCTGCAGCAGGACCAGCATAGGGCTGGGCCAAACAGCCCCCCACCATTGCTAAGGCCATCACAGGCAGAGCGTGACTCGGAGGAGGAACAACCTGAGCCTGCCTCAGTAGGCAGAAGGAGGCGTGCCCAGTATGCCCTGGCCTTGGCAAAGAGGTGACGCATAGCACATACACTGGCTCAGTAGGAACCCTGGGAATGATACCCCCTCTGACTCACTCAAATAATAACAGGGATGCCTAAAATGACATGACCTGCTCACAAACATGTACAGGGAGTGTAATATGTGCATCCGACAGAGGCAGCCCTGCAGCACCACCTGAGGCATGAATGCCATGTGTTAAGTAATGTAACACCATGTACTATATGCACACCTGAGGACCCTGACTAACATCCACCCTCACCAAGCATGAAGCCACAAAATGACGATGGGATGATAAATTGCAATAACTGGCTGAAGTAATGCAGTTAGTCAAAGGGGAGCCAATGTGTTCCAGCCTGGGAAGACATGTGGAGCATGACATGATGCACCACCTGCTAGGGGTGGTGTGCACCTATCAGTCCAGGCCCCATGGATACTGGCAAAGGCTGTCAGTACCCACAGCATGCCCTGAATAGGTAAGTCTCAAAACACAAACCCACCTTCATAGGTACCACAAGGGATAGGAACCTAGATGTAATGCTACCCAATGCCAGAAGTCTAAACAGCAAGATCTGTGCAGTGTAAACGCAAACAGTATGGAGAATGTAGATATCAGTCCTGTAATAGAAAACTGGGTCAAGGCTCACATCAGCATCCTAACACTACCAGGTCACACCTCATACTGTGCTGTACAGCAGCAAAACATGGAACAAGCTACAAAAGGAGGGTGACTAGCAATAAATGTCAAGGATAACCACACCCCCATGTTGGTACTACAACAAGAAGCAGCATGGATTAGCCATGGTCAAATACCAATGGCTAAAACCGCCTCCCAGTATATAGCCTGCTGCAGACTACTGTCCTAATACCAGGAACTGCACCTGGTCTATGTTGGAATACACGAATATAGCAAGCCCCCTAAACCACATTATATTGCTTGACTGAAAATACCCAGACATACACTGGGAGCATTATACTAGCACCAACACAGTAGGAGAAAAGTTCCCAGAATCCATAAACCAAAATGCCCAGGAACAACGTACCACTCCCACAAGAGGGGTAAGCATACTGGATGTGATAATCAGCAACATGTGTACTGGATGGCAAGATGAGAAGTGTATCCCTCACTGGTAAGACCAGACCATAGAGTAATCACACTGGATATACACATCCTGACCACAGTCCCTGGCCAGAAAACCACAGTGAAAAACATGTGTAAAGCATTGGTTGCACCCCTCCAAACTGATGTGCAATCCACAAAGGCCCTGTGCAAGTGCAGAATATGGGACACACCAGAACATGTTATACAGGCATTCCATGAACACAGCTAGGAATGCTTGGATATGCAATCACAAATAACAACAAGACACAATGCCATACACACAGGCATCTGGCATGCTGGACTCCAGCCATTACCAAACCATGCAAGAGAATGAGGAAGCTACTACATGATAGAGCAAACATAAAAAGGGAAGTAATCACTGATCAGTAGTATGGCAATAAAATATGTCCACACATACAATCCACTAAGGCCAGCCACAACAAGTAGAATCTGTGAATCCAGAGGCAATGTGACACTTGCCCCAAGTACACAGACAACCCACAACTCCCCCCAATAAATATAAATATATGTGAGAGATGCAACCATGTATCCAAACCGGAGGCTGAGCTCCCCCAACGCAGTACTGTCACAACTAGTCAGGAGGAGAAGGTAACCACATACACCACAAACTCAGTCCCACATAGACCTATCACAACTGTAAACCAAACACATAAACACAGAAAAACATTCCCAGAGGCCCTAATTACAAACACACCACACCAACAGAAGCCTACAAAGCAGATCCCAAGCAACCACAACCTCCAAACATAGCACATGCAACACATAGTACACAAAGCTGGTGTGCCAAACAGTCACAGGCCAGAAGGAGGAACAACATGCCTGATACAGTTGTAATAGGTGTCTGTATAGGCAGGCACACTGCTGTCCCACTCACCAGACTGAACAAGGGAAAGGGTATAGTAAGCTGCCTGTAGGCTGCCACAATATGCCACAAAACACAAGTACGCAGGTCACCCCAAAGCAAGCAGAAATATGATGCACTCATTATCCATGCTGGTGTGAATGACCTGAGATGCACCTCCCTGGACTACATTTAAAGAGACATGGATGAGCTCTCTGAGTATGTACCCCAGGCCGGTATGACACTGGCCGTTTGCAACATCCAACTCTCACCAAGAATGATGCCACAGTACAAACACAGAATTATCAGCTTTAACAGGTGGCACAGTTACAGCTGTCAGTCCAAGAAGGTCGAATATCTGTCTGCTTGAGATGTCATGCATGACAAGCCATGCTGCTGTTCCAGGGATGGCTTGCACCTGTTACCGCTGGGCGTCTGGATACTGGATAAGGCCTTTGCCACCTCCATAGAGCCGTACGTAGGCAAGGCCAAAAAGACTACTCACCACCCTAGAAAACATAAGTGGTAAGAAACATAAGAGTAATGCTGACCAATGCCAGATGTGTAAACTGCAATATGCATGCCCCTGAGGCACTTCCTAGTATGGAGAACATCGATGTCTGTGCAGTGACAGAAGCCTGCTGCAAGCCTACTGATAGCACACCAGCACTACCAGGTTATACCACATATCATGCGTTATGGCCCCAACACCTGGACCAAAACATCAAAGGAGGGGGAGTATCCATATGCAGCACAAACACCCATACGGCCAGGTAACTGACAATGCACAAAGCAGCGGAGACCACCCATGTGCACCTTAGTGTAGTCAAAACTGCTGTACAGTCTGTAGCATGCGACAGACCACACTCTCACACACAAGAACTCCACCCAGACATCCTGAAGACACTGGACAGTATGAATGTCCCACCAAATACCAGACAAGGTACTCACAAATTACCACATAGGTGGTAAACCATTATGTATGCAAGGAGTAATCAGGGACCTAGGGACACAAGTCGACAGTAATCTGTCATGTGACACTCACAATGCCAATGTGGCTAGGAAAATTGTCGATATTGGACACCGTATCATGAAAGGATTCACATCTACATCAACAGAGGTCACTGTGCCCCTGTACTGTTCCCTTATCAGACCCATAATATAGTACAATGACTCATATGGGATGTACCGTACGTGACACCTGCAGCGGTTTGGAAGACCTCAAAGGTACCCCACCAAGAGGATAAAGGGTGTCAAATATATGTCATATGCTGCCTGGCTGTCGACACCCCAGCTGAATGCAGTCACAGACTGCCAACACAGAGGCATTGTATATCTGTTGTACAAGGCCATGTCCAACACAGGAGTAATGGACATGCTCCACCACAGGAAATAAAAGCCATTGGAGCTGTGAGAGTGGCAGATGTCAGCCTCAACACATAATGAAATAGGATGTGCTGGAGGGACAGATACATAACCCAGAAGCTCCCCACACCCACAAACAGGATCCCAATCCATGTTAGGCAGAGCCTCTCACTGACACCCCTCAACAGGAATATTGCCAAGTGGATGGATGATCGTACATGTACACTGGGGGTCTTCACTGTGTCACGACCAGACAGAGGCACAGTAAAGAAAATCATAAATGGCCATAATAGTCACATAGCAAGGGGTGGTGAAAGACACACACACTCTGCCCTAGGGTGGATAGTCTAGTATGAACCCATGAACCTATGAAGATACAAATTGTACAGGACACTAAGGATAATCACAAGGCTTACTTAACTGATGGTAGGAACCATGTTGGGAATCCACAGATATGCTCCGAATCACACAGATATTACAAACAACATACCAAACACACACACATATTGCCAACATACAACCTGACAGGTGCAGTGCAACACCCCCCCCCCCAGAATGCAAAATATCTATCCCAACAGACTGCTGGTCCCCTGACATTGCAGATGCTGAGTTAACAGCCATCATCTGCAAAGCAAAACACACAGCAGCAAAGGTATGTGATGGTGTCCTGGGCTGAGGCCAACATGGACTCCAAGAATAATGGAATGCCAAATCACACTACTGCCCAATGTCAGCCTTACCACAGGATATGTACCCAAAGAGCAGTGTACAACAACAGTGGTCCCTCACAACAAAGGTGTTGCCTGAATGGATACTGCAAACTACCACCCCAGGATCCTGACAAGCTTGGTCTGCACAGCTATGGAAAGGATCAGTATGTACCGCAGACATAAAGCTATCGTGGACCTACTGATACTGGACCCTACACAGTGTGGCTGTCATGACTGCAGATCCTGCCCCTAAACATGTTTGACCCATTTGAAACAGTCATTAAGGTCATTGATGAGGGCAATGTGGTCCACACAGTGTAGCTGGACCGTGCATATGCTTACCCTACGAGTTCAGTATGGATATGTTCACCAGCTTAAATATATACCCCTATGTCAGTAGAGGGGTTGCAAACCAGACCAAGGTAAGAACTGACATGGTCAGACATGCTGCATCCATGTCAGACTACAAAGCAGATATGAGTGGCATCCCACAAGGCTTGGTCCTGGGACCCCCCGTTCCGTATATATGTCCCATAGGTATAGGCCAACATGGAAGGACTGTGACTGAACATGTATGCAGAGGAGTACAAACAGCCCACCATATCTGACCCCCAGCTGACACAAGCAACCCACAAAAGGGCCACCTAGAAACAGACAACTGGAGCCATAGCCATGTCAGCAAGCTAATTGCAGAACTGTGTATAGACAACCACCATGGATATACAGTAAGTGCCCACAAATTACTACACATGTGTTAACCCATTGCATACCTAACATGTAATGAGAGACCTGGGGACACAAGGTGATAGATATCCTGCACTGGACAAACATGTGGCTGTAGTGTTCGCAGAAACATACCATAGACCCACCCAATCATTAAGGTTGTCAGATGTAGATAAGGGGAGGTCACTGTGGCTCTGCAGTCATCCTTCATCAGTGTCACAATTTACTACAATAGCCCCTGTGGGATATACCTCAGCAGACACCTCCATCAACTGTAAAGTCCACAACAGTACTCCACCAGGAGTAGCAAAGAGCATGAACAGATGCCATGTGTTGCCTGAGTAAACAAACTGCAGCTCCACACACTGCCATACTGCCCAGCCAGAGGAATGCTGTGCCTGATGTATGAAGCCATGTCCAAGCTGGAATCAATGAACATGCTGCACCTTGTACAATCTGAATGGCAGTGAGCTATGCACATGAGAGACCTGAACCCCAGCACTGACATACATAGGACAAGCTGTACAGAATGATCCATAACACAGAAGGCACCCCCACTCTTGAGTAAACACCCGGTACAGGTTAGCCAGAGAGTCACCTATCGACACCCCTCAAGAGGAATCCCAATGAGTGGATGGGAGATGGTAGGTTAACCCTGAGTATCACTATTATGTCAGAGGTAGACGGAGGCACAGTATACTAACCATGACATATGTCATGGCAAACTCCATTTACAATGTGTGTCAAAGGACAAACACACCCTGTGACTAGCATCAGAAATGGCCTAGGGAACATCGCTAGTGTTTGCCAATGTCCACCTATGTTGTGGAATACACTACCAATGCTGGACGAGCCTGGTGTAGGTAGTCCATATCTGAACATAATGCAACATGGTCATATGTGCACAACTGGCCCCTACACAGTCTGTTGTGCTCACTATGAAGATGTCAAGCAGTGATAGGACTAAAGCCCAGGATACTGTCCACCACAGTGAAAGTACTGAACCAGTACACTATACGGTACTACAGTGTTAGGTCATTATGAAAGGATGTTGACAACTGTATGCAAAGTATCCCATGCAATCCCTGCAGGCACAGTATAATCCCTGTTGTGGCAGACATGAAGCAGTTAGCCAGTTAGTACACAACATGACACCCAACACACAACCATAAACGTGAGATATTGTTGAAGTTCACACACACCCAAATATGTGGTGGACTTCAGAGTGCAACATATGGAAAGCTCACACTGGGCATGCTCGCACACTTTGATAAATGAGGCATATGTCAGACAACATGCCATGGAAAGGCTGAACTGGGCATGCTCACACACTTAGGCCATATCTCCGTTTAGCAGTTGGCCACACATATCTGGTATTTATGCGTGTCATTCCAGGAACCAACCACAACACAGCAATCTGCCCAGTGCACACAGTAAATGACTACAGAGACATAAGTGATATAGTGGATTGCCCTCATATTCAAACATCTTCCACAGATACACAAGTTGTTCATAGGAACAGGGAATGCTATGGCAATCAAGACCTACAAACAGTAGAACAGCACAACAAATATTGTGCATTTGAGAATTGAACATATGGGTGTAGAGGTCAATACTAGGCTTGTTGCCCTAGGGAATGACAGCTTAGCCAGAGTATGCTTGGCATCTGCATCCCCAGTACAGTAGGCTACTGTGCCATTGTAAAGCAGGTCACATAAGGCAACGTGTGAGGCTAGTGAGCTGACCTCTGTCAAGCAGGGGCACAGTGGAGATCCCAGGGTTTGAATGTGCTAAGCCACAGCCATGTTGTTGGTGTGTGAGTGGCCGTCAATAACAGACTGAGGGGAGCCCTATCTGCATTGTCTGGACAATTCCACTGTCAACACTGTGTTGTGATGATTATGTGGGAATGAAGTGTCGTGCTGGAACTGTTCACATATGTCCTCCCTCTGTGGGCTACAGCTCTGCAATGTATTAGTTCACTCTGTCTGTTGGACGGCTCATATATGGCTGGTGTACACCTGACAGGTGTCTTGTTGTGGAGCAGTCATGGGTATATGTGGGATAGCATGATCAATGCAAACCTTACACATGCTCATAGAATGCAATTGTCAAGGATTATGCAAAGTGGCCAGTATAGTCCCCCAGCATGGGTCCTTTGAAGTCGTCCACCCCAGTCTTCACAAGTGTAGAGTCTGTTTGTGCTAAACACAGTTTGTGTGCAGTGACAACCTTGCCTGGGGGTGGGGATGGGATATGGATGTCCAGGGAAAGGTGGGTATGGTCAGATATCAACAATGGTGGTCTACCTCTGGTGTGGAACAGTGAGTACCCATGTTGCAGATGGACAGGTGCAATATGTATTCCCCCATGTGGCTGTGGTGTGTGGTTCTGCCATAGCACATGGACCCACAACTTATAGTGGCTGTAGGGTAAAGTGGTAGAGGCCTGTGTAGTTCCCACACACAATATGCCTGTACCTGATGTTAACAACTGGAATGGTGTATGTGAACACCTGCATATCCCGGCACTGTTCCCAGGGAAGCTAAGTGTGTGTCCTGGATGTGGGAGTGGTGTTCTGAACTGGTTGTGTTCTGTGTTACAGGTCCTGTGTTCACGAAGCATGGTATAGAACATAACCTGCCAGTGCGATGTGCATATCTGACCCTGGCGTAGGTGGCTGCAAATGCATATATATGCTATCCCCCACCTGACAGGTAGTACTAGATGTACATACCTCTGAAGATGTCAGCACCCTATAAATACTGCAGGTGCAGACCAGATGCTCAGTAATTCAGTTAGCGCGCTCTGCTAATGCGTCTCCCTCAAGTGTCATAATATAGGTAGGTAGGAGCTCGAACCATGCAATTGCTCAGTGTGTGTGTCTGTGTGTGTGTGTGGGTGAGTGGGGTTGATCTGTGTGCAAGTCTGTGTGAGGGAGATGTCCCTTTTGGCAACTGTGAAAGTACTCTACAGGAAGCACATTCCCCTATCTAAGCACGGATGATGTCAGCACCCTATAAGTACAGTAGGAGAAGAGAAACAGCCCAGTAATTCGAATAGCGCACTCTGCTAATGTGTCTGTCATGAGTGTCATAACATAGTTAGGTAGGAGTTTGAATCCTGTAACTGCCCAGTGTGTGTGTGGGGGGGTGTTCGTGTATGTGCAAGTCTGTGTGAGGGAGATGTCCCTTTTGGCAACTGTGAAAGCACTCTACAGGATACACATTCCCCTATCTAAGCACGGATGATGCCAGCACCCTATAAGTACAGCAGGAGAAGGGAAACCTCCCAGTAATTCGAATAGCGTGCTCTGCTAATGCGTCTGTCATGAGTTTCATAACATAGTTCGGTAGGGGTTTAAAACCTACAAATGGCAAGTGTGTGTGTTTGGATGTGGGGAGTTTGTGTGTGTGCAATTCTGTATGAAAGGCATGTGCTTTTTTGCAATCAGGAGATCACACTACATGATGCACATTACCCTTTCCAAACACTGATGATGTCAGCACCCTATAAGTACAGCTGGAGAAGAAGCACCTCCCAGTAATCTGACTAGCGCACTCTGCTAATGCGTCTCTCCCAAGTGTCGTAACATAGTTAAGTAAGAGTTTGAAACCTGCAAACGGCAAGTGTGTGTGTTTGGATGTGGGGAGTTTGTGTGTGTGCAATTCTGTATGAAAGACTTGTGCTTTTTTGCAATCAGGAGATCACACTACATGATGCACATTGCCCTTTCCAAACACTAATGATGTCAGCACCCTATAAGTAAAGCCAGAGAAGAAGAACCCCCTAATAATCTGAATAGTGCGCTTCGCTAATGTGTCTCTCTCATGTGTCGTGATATAATTAGATAGGGGTATGAATCCTGAAAATGGCAAGTGTGTGGGGGTAGTAGGGTGTGTGTAAATGCAAGTGTGAGAGAACAGATCCTTTTGGCAAATACTACAATACAGCAGATGCTGCATATTCCCCCAGTAAACACAGGGGATGTCACCACACTATCAGCCCAGCCAAACAGGGCTAGTTGGCCAGTAATGCCAATAGTGCGCTCTGCTACTGGGTCTATTACCATTGTCAGAGAACAGATAGGTATGTTTTGGAAAGCTACAACTGCCACGTGTGGTTGTGTCACACATTGACCTTTTGTGGGTCTTTGTGCATAACAATGCATGCCATTGCCTAAACCAGCAATGGCAATGCACACATGATGTATGTGTGTGACACATACACATAAATACCTGTGACCTGCAGTAGTTACCATGTCTGACACGTGCCTCAAGTGGATAAATGGTATTTGCAATGCATAACAATATGACTGTGTCTTACTGTGCAGGGGCATACGCGGTATGTGTCTATACAGTGTGGGTGTATATGGTAAAATACCTACAGCAGGGGATACACATCTGGTCTGGGCCATATAATCTACATGTAGTCGATGTACAGGTGCTGCATGTTCCCACCTGTTGTGGGAGTGGTAACATGTTATTTCACTGCAATTCAGTGACCACATGCTGGGAACCCTTCAACTAGTGTGTTGTAGCTACAGTAATGCTCACAAACATTTGGCTGGATGCAGTCCAGCCATATAAAGACAGTTCTTGAGACTGTCATATTGCCACTGTTGTTATGGAGGATAGGTAGGTTTCCTGTGTATGGGAGGGTTGTGTGTGCCAGGCTATGAACCAGAAGGCAGTCCGACACACTGTTAGCTGCACATGAATAGGCCCTGATGCTTTGTGCTGTGCCAACAACCTGGAGGTGTGTGTATCTGTGGTGCCTTGGGATACCACCCCCCTGTCCATGTGTGTTACATGTGTAGGTGACGACAGGCATGGTATGAGGTATAACCTGGCAGTGATGGGTTGCACCTGTGAGCCATGAATCAGGACTCTGGTACTGCACAGACATTGCAGTTCACCGTGCTGAGGACAGTGTCCAGTGCATGCATCTTGCGGTGTACACAGCTGGTGTTGTGTAGCATCACTGTTAGTATCCTATCCTGTGTGATACCCACGGAGGTGGCTATGTAATCCGTGTCCTGCAGCATAAGGCAGTATGTGTGTATCAAGGGGCTTCGCCAATATACTTTGGCCCATGGGTGTCACGTGCAAGCTGCCCCTCGCAAATCATTGTGGCTTCCCTAGCATGTAAGCACACGTTGACAGCCAGTGGATAGCCTATGAATGACATTGGAGATTGAGCAGAATGTAAACATAGAACACCCTTCCTACATATAGTGGTAGCATACCCGGTGAGGGTATGATGGCAACAAAGATCAGGCTCATACTGGCCTGTGCTACATGCGGACAGATCCCTTCTATGTTCGCTATCATGTAGTCCAGGGAGGTATGTCTCAGGTCATCCATAGTGGCATGGTCAATGACTGAGTCATATGTGTCCATGCCCCTGACTGACCTGTATGCATGTGTTTTGTGGTGGACCATAGTGCCCCACAGGCATATCACTGTGACCTTCACCATGTACAGCCTGTTAAGCGGGACCCCACTGCAGCGGCCAAGAGAGGTACCTGACACAGCTGTAGCAGGTGTGTTGTGTAGCCCTACAGGCTGTGAATGTGTGGCACACGGGATGTGTGTGCCATGTGTGGCATGTGCTCTGTTCCGACGTAACGTATGCCTGTGTGCCAGCTGCGGAGGTGTGTGATGCTCAGGCAGGATGCTATTCTGAGTCTCCAAGTATGCCCCAGTGTGTTCAGATTGCTGTCAGTGCGGGTCTATGTCTGACTGGTATTGTAGTCACTGTAGTATGTCATGCCACCTGACACGGTATGGCATTACTGGGTTCAGAGTGCTCAGTCCACAGATTGGCTATGTGGTAGCATCCCACACATGTGTTGTGCATTCCTAGCCAGGGGTGATGGTTGACTGCATACATGTGGCAGCTGTGACATTGCCACATGACTCACATAAACCACAACTGGACCATAGAGGTGATTCACAGGTTACCTTTGCACATGCTACCCTAGAAGTGTGATTGCCTTGGTGATTACCAACACATAGGGCCAATGGGGAACAACATACTGAAGGTGTGTATGTGTGGGTGTACTGCTACTGATTTCATAGCACTGGCATATATGACTGCAGACGTGGGTAAATGCCAGGTAAGACATGTGCAATGTGTCACAGGCAACATACATGTGAACAGGACAGACAGTGACGTTCTGTCATGTGTAAACCTGACATATGTATCATACGCTATGCAGATGTCACTAGGAGTCCACAGAAGCAATGTAACTCTGCATTGCAGGTGGAAGCAGTGTTCCAGGGAACCCCAAGCGAACATGCATGCAAACAAAGCTACAGTAAGCAGGGCTGGAAGTAGTCCATTGTACAACAAAGAAGGGGTAACACTAACAGTAGGTTACAGTGCAAATATGTGGGCACTATCAACATGTACCCAGGAATGCACAGCGCAGATGCCCATGGTAGAAATTATATTATGTCATAGTTAATTGTGATTTGGATTACATTGGTACTGCACACATATCAACATGTGCAAACATTCACATTGCATAGTCATTGTGAGCAACTTGCCACCATTACTGTACATGTCCATCATTGCGTATCACTACTTGCATTAGCTTCCCCCCTGTGCTACCCATGTATGTGGCTATCTGTTGACATCCTTACCACCGGTATGCAATAAGGTGCAGCTGTTACACTTTGGTACGTACTATGGGTGCAGATAACAATTCAGGACAGTCATACGGTTACTGCATCAGGCATGCTGGGATATACACACAGTCATATCAGCACACTGTACTGTTACCAACATGATACTACTAATACACTTCTATGTAGTCACCCTGTGCATCAGCAACGTGTTTACCTGTATCTGCACTGATGTTGGAGATTGCATGGGGTGGCACAGTTTCATCATATGCACAGGGTGTGAATTAAGTATGCCTGAGTCTGCCACTGATACCAGCAATTGACATGTGTGTATGTGTGTTGGTGAGGGACATCAGTACAGGGTGGGGCACTGTTGGTGCAGTGAGTGCATGTATGTGGTAGCCCTAGGTGTTAACATTTCGCATGTGTGTATGCACGCACACAGATCCACCTCATGGCTGCCATATACAGGGGTTTGTTGGCAGCCACAGACTGCACCTGGCAGGTCATACAGATCAGTGTCTGTGGGCATGGACACGGTACCTGTGCCTGGCAGGGGTGTTACGGACCGTATCCGGTACTAAGCCAGACTGGGTACTGTCATCAGAAGTGGGAGTGTGTTGACTGGACACAGGTCCCTGTTGGGACTGTCCAGAGCCACGTGCACATGGTCTCCTGGGGCATTCCGATGACAGCACAGACCCAGCATTGCTGGGGCTGCTGCTGGCACTATGGGGGCGTGCGCGGGCCTGTTGTCGTCTGCGCCGACTGCCAGCTGCTGCTGTTGCTGGCATACGGCCATGTCGATGCCGCAACCGCCCACCATTGCCCTGACTCATGGACATGTGGTTGTGGAACTGCTGTAATATGTCCCCACAACGTCTGTCTATGACATCGGTGAAATTACGGATAGCATCTGTGATGTCACGCATACTGTCAGTCATGGCTGTGCGACATGCTCTCAGCTCCCTCAGACCCTGTCTGGTGTACCTTTCCATACGCGACTGTGCCTGCATGACAGCCCAAAACATAGCTGAGGTTGACAGACCTCTTTGGGCACGTCTGCCAGAGGCAGTACGCCCACGGATGCTCCCACGAGAACCCATGGGCAACTGTCTGTGTGGTACCATTGCAGGACCCTGCCCATGGCTGCTGTGTGGGGAAGCATGTCCCACAGATACCACATTTCCCTGGTCAATGCCCACTGTATCCTGTCCATCACCTAGGGACAATGGTGACATAGGATATACTGGCAGGATGACTGTGCACAATGATGGGGTTGACAGCTGTGTACTGTCAATTGGCTGACCAATGGCGGACCCTGACACACCTTCCTGTGCCATTACACAGATATCATCATTACCAGTACCTGTGGCACCAGATTCAGGTTCCCTGCTGCAGGACACCAGAGCAGCACCAGAACCTGTGGGAGGAAGACAGGAAACACAGTTTACAGTGTCCACACAATGTTACCAGTGATGCACTTATGCACACATGCACACATGCACACGTGGACACATGCACACATGCACACATGCACACATGGACACAGGCACACATGCACACAGGCACACATGCACACATGCACATACTGCGTGGACACATACACGTGGACATGCACACATGCACACGCGTGGACACAGGCACACATGCACACATGCACACATGCACGTGAACACAGGCACACATGCACACATGCACAAGTGGACACAGGCACACCTGCACACATGCACACATGCACACCCCGCAGTATACACACAGAGCACTACTGAGTTACACTAGTATTACTAGCACTATCAGGACTATTATAGGTATTGTTAAATACACTCACCAGCATGGATGGCCTGCCTTGCTGTAACACCGGAGGGACCTGCAGAAATGAGGAGATTAATGTCAGTGGGCACAACTGTGCCATTGATACTGCATATGATACAGTGCAGTAGTACACCAGTTGCCTTTCACACGTCAGCTGCTGATATTGCCAATATCACACCTGCACAATTACATACTATGTTGACAGCTACATACCATGGACACACCTTACACATGCATAAACTAACAGTGTACAGAACAGTCAAGTGTACATATGGCATATTACCTGCACGCTCCATGTCGTACTGCTGTGTGGATCCAGCCTCCATCATGATGCAGGTGTATTGCTGTTGCTGTTCCGGGGCTGGAGCCACAACACTTAGGAGTAGCCCCTCCAGTCTGGTGAGGGGATGTGTGGCCACCCCACCTCCTGTGGCAACCTGTTGCCTGTGGATATCCGACGTACGCTGATGGACATTTCTGATTAAATCACTGCAGTGATGTTGTACCTGCTCATATGTCCTATTATGCGTGCCAATGTCATTTACCAGACGGACAAGGTCTTGCCACAGTGCAGCCCTCTCCTGCTGATTCTGGCTGGTGCGAGAAAACAGTATGTCTTAATCCCGCACCAGGCTCTGGTGTATCTCCTCATCTTCCGCTGCAGAGTATCATCATCATGCACCATCTCCCTGGAAGAGAACACAAACAGGATATCAGCAGACTATGTCAACAATATATGGCACACATACTATACATGATACTCAACTGTAGTGATATACTACTACTCCCATATGTAGCATGTGTGTGTCTCTTGGTGGATACACAAGTACATGGCCAGATATCAGTGCTCAGCCAACACCTGTGCAACAATACCTGCCACATTCCATACAACATAGTAGCATGCCCCATCGGTCAGCACACTGCAACAGGTCCAATGCACAACCTCACTATGGGGGTTCATACCAAGGTACTGTATGTGGAACGCCATCCACTAGTGTGATCTGGACACAAGTTACTCGGCCTGGATATACATATCCCACCACCACCACCAGCACAGAAGACTACTTTGATATGTATGTGATTAGACAGTTATTCACTTGTTAGGACTGAGATGGTATCCATGCAGCCCACTGGGCCAGTGGAAGCCACAACCCACACTGCTGACCCCTTTGCGAATGCTACCCATGGACATCCCACAGATTGCATGGAACATGCACACACATTTCTAACCCAGACCCTATGCACAAAGGTTAGGCATCCTGTCCGGTGGACCCCAGCCAGAGGCAGATTGTATAACAATAGCAGGAGGCTACTGCAGGACAGAGCAGATTCACATTAAGGGAAGGCATCTGTGGTCAGCACTGGTAATATGCTACGGTCTCTTATAATAACAGCCATGGCCTACTCTGGGAGGGAAATGGCCACAAACACTATAGATAACCACAAGGCCTTCTTCAGTTGTGTTACACATATGAACCAAACGCCTCAGATATGCTCTGAGTTAATACACACCTACTTAACATTCACTGAACGCACAGATATTGGCAACATTCTTGCAGACAGGTTCGGTGCACGTATCCCCCCTCCCTCTCCCCCACAAGTAGAAATACTTATCACAGCTGAATGTAACCTCCCTATCATCTCACATGTCTAGGTGAGGGCCGCCCTCAGCAAAGCAGAACACACAGCATCACTGTGACCTGATGGTATCCCTGGATGTGTGCTACGTGCACTCCAAGAGGACATATAACCGCATATAAGACTGATATTTAACCTTGGCCGTACTACAGGATATGTACCTGAACACTGGCATACAGCAACAGTGGTCCCACTCCACTAAGGAGGCACCTCTGCTGACCCTGTGAACTACCGCACCATAAGCTTAACCGGCCTGGTCTGCTAAGCTATGGAATTATTCAGTATGGGATGCATATACAGTGATATTGGGTACCTGCAGACACTTGTTCCTGGCCAGTTTGCCTTTGTGGTGGGCTGATCCTGCCTTTTGAACCTGGTTGACCTTTCAAAACAGTCACTACAGCCATTGATGAGGGCAATGCAATCCCTACAGCCTACCTGGACTTGCCTAAGGCCTTCAACACAGTACTCCACTCAGGCATCATAGACAAGCTCATTAGCTTACATGTTACTACATATGTCACATGATGGGTTGCACACTGGTTGACATACAGAATCCATAATATCGATATTGTAGGAGCCATGTCAGACTCAATGCCAGTCACATGTGGTATCCCACAGGCCTCTGTCCTAGGACCCCTCTTGTTTGGCATTTATTTCTCAGATGTAGAAGTGAACATGTGCGGGTTGTGGATGACAAAGTTCCCAGATGACTGCTAACTAAGCGCCATAGTCGTTACACCAGCTGACACACACATCCTACAGATGGGCCTCACTGCAACAGAAAACTGCTGCCAGGATCATGGCCTAACACTGACTGACATGTAATGTATAGTCATCCCCTTTTGGTGGATCTATGTGCACACAACATATTACATGGACATACCTATAGATACAGACCTATGACACATTTGGAGGGTTCACAGTATGCAGACTATTAACCTGCTACTTTACATTACCTGTGTTTGTCGCAGCTGGTTGCGTTACCACTACTTCTGCTTCCTGTTGCTGCTGGCACGGCTTGCTACTATCACTGCTGACAGCATAGACTCAGTGTGTGTACCGTGTGTTGTTTTTTTTTTTTTTTTTCTCTCACGCTCTGTCTCTGTCTCTGTCTCTGACTGTCTCTCTCTCTCTGTCTTCCTCCAGACAGTGCAATGAATGTATTGCATGTGTGGAGTGTTAGTACAGGATGCTTTTGTAGGTATCTGCATAAGTCCATGTGATGGCCTCTGCACCAATTGTAAGCCAGCATTTGCTAATTGCATGCAGCCAGTTGTGTACTGATTGCAGTTCTCACTGTGATTTCAGGACAGTGCTATAAAAGGGTATGTGAGATAGGCGTTGCCCTTTCAGATGGTAAGGGCGGGGACCATGCTGGTATGCTGTGGACACTGTTCTGTGAGTGTAAAGGTTAGTATCTCTCTCATGATTCAGGCTGTGTTGTAGATTCACATTTCTCCATTCCTCTCTCCTGTTCCCTGTAGTAAGTGTGTATGCACAATGACACCTACAACTATATATATATATATATATATATATATATATATATATATATATATATATATATATATATATATATAAATATGTATGTAAATATACATACATTTATATATGTACATTAACTGACATTATTGCCTACTAGCTACCAACTAGCATGGCTGTTTCTGTTCACACACTACTATTATGGAAATCCACTAGTTTTGACAGTAATTCTAAATGACATGCTTTGTGTACTACACATCCTATATTCCCTTTACATTCATTCCTACTATTACATGATATATTTATTTTAGCACAATGTTTTTCTGTAAGAGTCAAGGCTTAGTGGTAGGTCATGCAGACTGCTGTTTCCAAGGTCCTGGGTTTGGGACTGACCATGGGATTTTATTTTGCTTTTGAACTGACTACTTGACCTGTCAATCAGAGTGACTAAGGCACTTTTAAGCAGTTGTAACCGGGTTAGCGCTGGTTTGCGTGGAGCTCATGCATGTGCACTGGCGTTTAACTCCGCGCACACCTGCTTACAACCATTTAACAGTGCTTACTCTGGCGCACACCCGGCCTATTTTCTTTGAAAGAAATGAAAATGGGGAGACAGGAAAGTGGTGAAAAAGGGGTCACAAAGAGGGTAAGACAGTAGGGAAACAAGCTTGGGATTTGCAGGAGGGATGTAGGTAAGGCCCATAGCTGCCCATTTCTTCATCAGCAACAGCTGTGCATATGTATGTAATTTGGTGTGACATTTGAAACCTTCCACCCCTGAGAGAGGTGTCAGGACAACAATAATACTTGTTGTACAGCCAATTGTAATTGATAGTTTCCATGTCCAGCAGACATGTGTGTGGAATGGGCAGCTATGTATGGGGCGTAATTTTTTGTGGGTACAGAGTGCCCTTTTTTTTTTTTTTTTTCAGATGAGAGTGGTATGTCAGGTGAAGGAAGTTGGTATAGCTGGAGAGGTAGGTTGGGTAGGTCAACAAACAAGACAAACAAGACGCATACAGGGGTGGTGTATGACACGTGTGGGAAGGTTACACAATTGACGGGGATGGATGTTTGGATATCCAGAGCCCATGAGCCCACAGATGGCAACAGTGGAACTGATATCCCCACCCATGGGCAGTTGCCACTGTTCCTTCACTGCCCAGGATGGGGCTGTGCTGGGGGCTGTGTAGGCCGGGCAACAGGCATGCCCGTAAGTTGTGCCACCTGTGCCTCAAGCTGGCGTAGGGGCCCAAGAACAAAGTCCTGGATCTCCCTACGCACCACAGTCCGGATGCTATGGAGGGTGAGTGGTGGTTCTCCTCTGGCCACACTTGCAGAGGGGGGACGAGCCCCATCCCCTGCAGCGCTTCCATCCACAGGTGGCACAGGGCCACCGGAGGAGGGTCCAGACTGGGCACTAGTGCCAGGTGCACTCACCAGCTGATGTGGGAGAGGTGGGTCCGCTGGAACCCGCCTTCCCTGTCGTCCTGTGTTTTGCATTATGTCATGACAGTTTGGGTTAGTAACATATAATACCATTCACAATTAGTTGTAACAGCATGCATTAGTATTCCCATTAACCAAACACCCAGATATTCACACCATTGAACAGCGAGCATAACACATGCATAATTTGAACAGCAATACACAGTCCAACAACATGCAGGGTTGATTGATGGCAACAGGCCATCAGGTTTGGATGTATGAACAGGGCAGATGCATCAACAGACATGCAAATATTTATGACCCAACAGGACAAATGTCCAGGGGTGTTAATTGTGTTTGCACATACCATTTTCACGTGGAATGGGTTATATGTGGTTATAGGGTGGGGTGAAGAAAATAATATTAACACCTTCGAATACCAATACATATGCTGTACATTTCAAAAAAGCTGCACATATATACACACTACTGTTCTAACTACAGTTTCCTATATGATAACTACTTCAATTTGGTGATAGGACTGTTACTGCTACATCAATATACATTTTATTGTTCTTCATACATATTCATATCTGGCTTTGTTCAGCTACATCATCCTGCTACATTTGCTTTATATAGCTATAGACAACTGTGGATGTTAGGTATGTCAGACAATCATACTATCTGCATATTGCAGACTGAGAGCAACATATCCAGATTTTGGGATACACATTCCAGCTGCAGCAACACTTTGAACAGATTTCGCTGTTTGGTTTTGCTTCTCACATGCATTTCATTCTGTATTGACTGCAGTATACTTTTTTCAGGGGTTATTACTACTTTATTGGTGGATTCATAACACTTTCTCACACTCTCTCACTTGTTTTCATTTTACTATTCAGGATGATACTTACTTCTAGGCTTTATTGACATGTTTTACCTGTAGTTATTACAATCCTTTCCAGCAGTCTCACTTCTGTCATGTTTCAGTATTTCGACAGGGGTATATTTCACACATGTGATTTGCTCATCTTCTGCAGCTGTACTTTTCAGCCTGCTGCAGGTTGTTTACTATTATATTACATGTGGGGCATCTTTATTTCAGACATTTTCATTTTTCTGTTTGGATTACAGACTGCAACACACTTTTGTAATCAAGCAATACTTGCAAACACTCTTACACTGTTACTTGCACATTCTATTACTTAGTGACTACACTGCACTCTTTTGCTAACTGTCATACTTTTATATTTCTTTACAGTTACTGGGAGAGGATTACTGACCTGCCTGATGGCGCAACCGCACCAGCCTATCGCCATAGGCTCTGCAGTTCACAGAACGGACACCTGCAGCTGTAATATAAATGAAGTAATATTGGAATACACATCTCCATAATATCAGCTAGTTTAATTTCTTACATACATAATTACATGTAACTTACTCAGTAGTGGGGCGTTGGGCATTTGCCGGGCCTCCTGGATCCAAAGGTTCAATTGGTCCTGCTTGCATCTCTTCAGGTCCGCATGGTGGTGACAAACCTGCTCACCAGTCCTTGGAATCCCTGTGGCACTGGTGAGATCATGAGCCAACTGGTCCCACGCCTCAGCCCTACATGCTCCCCACAGGACCTGGCCCTGCATGAGTTGGGTCTCATGATTGTGGACTAGGAGCCAGACCATGTATCTGGACTCCTCAATGCCCCACCTCTGTGCTCGAAAGCAACTACCCTCACCTACTCCTGTCATTCTGGCTGCAAGTCAGTTCTACAATCATTTATGCTGTGTATTCTCGCCTATGGGGCTTATATATGCCGTTTTTCCCGCACATATCTGTGATTGGCCATTTTGGAATTGTATCAACTTCACAAAACCTGCTTTGTCATGCTCCACTTTGTATTCATTCCTATATATTTGCTATTACTGCATTTATTGGTATTGCTGTCATGGCTTAGTGGTTCAGTACCTTGACTATGATGCATAGTGTCCTGGGTTCGGACCTGACCACTGCTTTTTATATGACTGTCTAGACAGGCTGAGGGGTGTGTCTGTGTAAAGGCAGTTTTGATACGGCTTGCTCAACGTTGCCCGTTGGTTAGCTTGTTGGCGCTGTGCGCAGCTCCGCACAAACGGGGTACGCTGGTTTATGCCTCATTTGGCTATCTGCACGCATATTACGCTCAGCTCAGCTAGGGGCACACAGTTTCAGCGTGTTAAACCACTGCTCACCTACAGGCACTCATTTTGCACCTGTTAAACCACTGCTCACCTACGGGCACTCATTTTGCACCTGTTAAACCACTGCTCATCTACGGGCAGATGCACTCACCTTGTTAAACTGTAGCTCAGCTATAGGCACATCTGACATCTTTTATTATTTTGTTATCTCACATTTCTTCAAAATAAATGGACTATTTCATTACATTTTACATGAACTATGATTTTATATGTGTAAATGTTTGTCAGGGACTTGTTTCATGCTTATTTTACTAGAAATAAAAATTGGCGTTGTGGGGGCTCGAACCATGAATGCCTGCTCTTCAGCTGACATCTCTACTGGTACGCTATTGCTTCTTGGCTTACTTTGCTTATTTAGTTCTTATATCCTTTTCCACTGACTGCTAACTGTGGCTAAGCTACGGGCACGCCCGTGCAAACGAGCGCACTCATGGGCAAACATCTTTACGATTTAAAAAAATATATAACATGTTCATTTATATATTTTATGTTCATAGTCTGTGGGGGCATGTGTTGTGTTGTGTTTATTCACATTTCCATGGCCTCTGTCGTGGGTGTTTACTTTGGGCAATTTTACTCTTCTGGGGGCGTGTCCGCTTGCAGGGCTCGGCCTACGGACACGCCCCCTACTGTCTTCCACGGACCGTGTTACCCTTCGGTGTGATTCAGCCTGCCCTCATGCGTATGCATGACATGCTGACGTCACACCGTTTAACTGCAGCCTCCGTGTAAGCCTTGTATCTCTTACACGGAGGTTTCATGAATCCTGCCCAATATCTGTATATATTTATATACATTTCCTATGCTGGGCACTGCTGAGACCTGCACAAGCACACTCAGACTTGCTTACTGGTACTTATATGTGTTTACTGCTGCTTATTTGTGCTTACACCTGCTTAATAGTGCCTTATTCATTATGACAGTGCCACTTTGCTTGAATGATATTTAAGTTAAATATCTCATGCGATACTCTTATGTCGGTTTTACAGCAAAACAACATTCATTCCACATGGAAAATGATATGTGCTATTGTTGGGCTCAAACAGTGAATGCCTATTCATTAGGCAGATGGTCTAAACACTACAATATTGACATTTACGTTGATTGCACATGTTTTTCTCTATTTGACTGAACTTGATGTGTAAGCTACGCTCAGCAGAGGGCAGCGATGCACAAACACATTGCGCTTTGCTTACACCTTCGATATTGCAGCTATTCAGATGTATAATAGGGACACGGGGAATCTAATTGTGAAAGTTCTAGGGACAGGGCTCGATATTCCACTACATGCTTGTGTGTTTACTACTTTGATTTTATTTCACTGTTCATGGATACTCTTGTATGCTTAGCATACATTTCGGTATCCACGGAGACTGAATTACTGACTTACTATTAGAGGCGGGCTCTACTAGTAGGCATAATAGGTTTTGCAACTGTCGTGGCATGTTTATGCCTGCATAGAGCAGTTGTACATGCCCCCTGCACTCGCAGACATTTCCTGTGCATGTCAAGGGTGCAGTGGCGCGCCCTCATACATATTCATATGGCGCTGCTGTGCCATCTGTAATGAGGACACTTGGTGCAAGGCTAAAACTGTCCTTCCACCAAGTTTCATGAGGGGAGAGGTAGGAAGAGTTAGAACAAGAGAGTAGAACAGTGAAAGGTGAATAGGCTGAGTTATGAGAAAGGAAAAAAGGGAGAGGGAGTGAAAATGAAATGAAGGGAGTCACTAGGTTGAGTTTTGAGAAATGGGAAAAAAGGATGGGGAAGCAGGAATGATATAGAGGGAGTCTGGTGGGATGAGAGCATGAGCATTCCCATTGAGAAGAGAGATGGGAATGGAGCATAGTCTTGATGGTGGAGTGGTTTTGGATGATTTGATTGTGCGGGGAAGTGAATTCCATAGGCAAGCGAGGGATAAAGACAGGAGAAATTGCCCAGGTGCATGTAAGGGTTTGTACACTTTGAGGAGGTTCTGGTTACTGGACCTGAATAGTCTGACAGGATGATGCAAAGTGATTATGGAGGAGAGGGAAGGGCAGTTAGAGGGTTTTAAAATGAGGTGTGAGCAGTTAACATTTGAATGTAAAAGAGATAGTGGTGGAGTTCCAGCCAGTTTAAGGAGTGGACTGCATCACAGTAGTGGGAGGAGGATTTCATTCCAGTAGCAAACTTAGATATTTTATTGTAGCAGGATGACAGTTTTGACTTTAGGAAGGATTAAAGGTTGGTGAGGAGAGGGGCTCCATACAAGAGAGAGGGGATGAGGTAGGAAATAGACAGTATATGTTTGGAAGACAGAGTGAGATAACAGCTGTGACGATATAGCATTCCAAGCTTTTGGTATTTTTTCTTAATACTAGTTTGTATATGAATGTCAGATTTTAAATGTTCATCAAGGATAACACCTGGAAGTTTTGTATGGGAGACAATTTCAATGGGAATCTTATTCTGACTGACTATGGAGAAGGAATTTTTATCGAGAGAGGTGTTTTTAGATGGGGAAGAGATCATGATTTTGGTTTTGGATGCATTGAGAGCAAGATGATTTTTCAGCATCCAAGACTTGCTACAAGAGAAGGCATCTTGTGTTAATTGCATGAGTTTAGGGAGAGATTGAACATAGCAAATTATGATGGAATCATCCACATATTGGACAAGCTTGGTATTAGGAATGCACTGATGAAAATTATTAATGAAGATGTTAAAAGTAAGGGACCCAGTATCGAGCCTTGAGCCTTGTGGAACTCCTGTTGGAGTGCGAAGGAAGGAAGAGGTACTATTGTTCATTTGACAACTTTCTGTCTATTAGAAAGGTAACTGGAAAAACAGTTAATAGAGGAGGGGGAGAGATTGAGAAGAAAGAGTTTGGACAAGAGAAGGCTGTGGAAAATAGTATCAAAGGCCATTGATAAGTCTAGGAGAAGGGTAGATGCAATGTTACCAGAGTCTCAGGCATGGCTGATGATGTCAAGGAAGGAGAGAAGGGCAGTGGTAGTACTATGTCCATGTCTAAATCCATGTTGAGTTGGAGAAAGAAGCTGATTGTCTAGGAGGTAGGGAAGGAGTTGCAAGTGTATGCATTTTTCAAGGACTTTTGAGATAGGGGACAGGATGGCTATAGGACGGAAGTTGGAAATTTCAGTATTGTTGCCTCCATTGTGGAGGGGAATGATGAATGCTTTCTTCCAGAAGAGGGGTACATAGGATTCTTGGATTGAACAGTTGATACGTATGGTAATGGGAAGCACTATGTCATTGGCAGCTAGCTTGAGAAAGTTAGATGGAAGGTTGTCTGGGGCATGAGAGCTTGGTTTTAGTTTTAGAAGAAGTTTTTTATGGTGTGCAGAGAGATGGGTTGTATGGTAAAGGGGGGAGATGAGTAGTGTAGTAGCCCATACATATCAAGCAGAGCGCCTCATTGGCCCTCTTCAAAAGGAACCTTGATGATTGGATGGGAGATAGGAAATTCACCCTGGGGATCATGTCAGTCGCCCTGCTAGACAGGGGCCTGGAGAAATAAGTATTGTGGGAAGAAATATCCAGGGAATTGTTATGGCTAGGCTTGCATAGGCCCTAGGGCCGATAGCCTAGTACCAACCTATGAACCTATGAACCTATGTTGATGTCAGTGGGACTAGAGTTGAGGGTATGGGATGAGGGTGGAGTAGAAGTGTTACTGGAGAATGATGTGGTGAGCTTGACTATTGACTCAATTAAGAAAGACTTGAATTGGGTAGCTAAGATATGATCTGGAGAGTGAGGGTGAGGGCAGGGATTGTCTTTTTGCCAGAAGAGCAGATATACTGTTCCAAAATTTTTGGGGTGGGTTGGATCAATGATTGTTTTGAAGCTTGGAGTAGTACCACTTAAGGCCATGAGTTCTTTACACTGATGAAGAGTTTTACTTGAAAGCTTTGTCATTTTCTATTAAAAGTTATAGAGCATTGGACTTCTGGTTTCATTTTGTGAATATCTAAGTCTACTGATATTTTCCACTTTTATGCCATGTTTACCCAAAATTTTCTCTGCTCTAATTACCTCGAAAAATGTTGTAATGTCACTTCTATTTGTTTTGCCACTGGACTGCTCATTGTGTTTTTACATTGTAAGCTAATCGTTTGTCAGTTGTATATTACCAATGTATAAAATTCTACTTTCATTCATGTACTGAGGGGCTTTTCTCCCCGGGCCTCCACTGAAAATGGGTTCTGAATGGCCCAGTTGAGTTTCCCAGTAAACAAATTGCAAATAAATAAATAAATAATGGCCTTCACAAGTACTTGTCTGTGTCCATAAAGTACAGCAACATGTATAGTTCTATTCACAGAAGTTGGATGTTACATGACACTGTCACACTCTCTTGGGAATAGATGCTGTCCATTATTGTTAATTTCTCTGAACACAGTACTGACATGAATGCAATTTTCAAACCAGTTTAGCTATATAAGTAGCGCACGTTCATACTTTGCAATCCTAAGCTAAGATCTTTATTAGTACACCATCCCCCATCAAGACGATGTCATAACATTAACTCTTGTCACTGCCTGAAACAATATGCTTTTGCAGTTAAGACGTATTAGGTAGTCAGGTAGTGGTTGCAGGACTGAATCTCACATTCTCCAGTTTGTGCTCAAAGATGTTAACACCTAAATGTAAAAATGCAAACTGAGTATTGTACTTATCTCATATTCTACAGAAAAACAGTCAACAAATTGTGTTGAGAAATATTTATTATTTGAGGAATAATTTTAAAAAACTTTTTTTTTTCAGATGACGAGGATCACAGTCGGAACAGAGAGATGTACATTGAGTGGAAGCACAACATTCTTGAAAAGCAGTGGAGAGAGAGAGAGAAGAGATACCTAGATCATTTTACATATATTATGAACTGAAATATTCCACTGTTTTTAGGCCTGCAATTTTCAAATTAGCATGATTATTTATTTATTAGAATGCAGGAATACCCATCATGCATCAGAAAGTAAGTGAAATCAGAAAATGGTAGTTGTCATTACATTTAAAATTTTAGTGTTGACATGTTATATATTCTTGATCCATTTTGTCAGCATACATTTTTTAACAATGCATCCACAACTTAAACTGTCACACAGCTTTCAAGGTAAAAGTTTTACATGCAAGAATAGGTACTGTGACTATTGCTTATGATGCAAGGTTTGCATACTTTTATGTTTGGCTGTGTTTTTTGATAATTGATCTGTTATGCACAGCCTGTCTATTCATAGAAGTGAATGGAATCTAATGTGTCATTGTCAGTACTGGTGTTTGCAGACTGTGTGGCATAGCTTATTACATCTGCCTCCGATACCATGGGTGTGTTTATCCTAGGCTGAGTGACACTTGAACATGTACCCATTTGATAGCAGCCAATCAACTTTGGTATTGCTTCTGTCTCCAGACCCTTGGTTGTTTTTTCAAAAACAGTGCTATAGCCTAGGCTGACTGACATATGAGAAAGTACCCAACTGAATATGACATTTCATTATCAGCACACCATGTAGGTCAACATTGGTATTGTTTCTGTCTCCAACCCCTTGGTTGTTTTTATAAAAACACTACTACAGCCAAGGTTGACTGTCACTTGAGCAGGTACCCACTTGATAGCAGCAGTTCATAATTAGCAAGCATATTTACAGAGTTTTGTTTCTTTCAGGCTACTGATTCCTGATTGTTTTTGAAGATAATGCATACAGTTGTACACATATAATACTATTATTAGCAGATATATTTGATTCTGATATGCCTAAAGTTGTGTTGATTGAACATATCACATTAGTGTTGCACTCATTATATTGATGTGTGTTCCGCCAAATGTCATGCTGCCTGTCTCAAAAGTTTGTCATATGGGTTGCCTAATGTCCACAATATGGTCTAATATCTTATTCCTCATTTTTACAATGGCATGATGTGGCTGTTCATATAAATCATTGAAAGCAGACAGTAAAGTTTGTCTTTTGAAGATTCATAAATTTTTATAAAGCTAATGATCCTTGCATGTGTCTAAGCATATAGAATTTTTCAGGAGAAAAATACTGTTGCCTTTTTCAAGAGTCCGACATATAGAGCCATAGGTAACTATGTCCATAATGGACATATCTCAATCCCTGTGTAATTTGTTATCATAATGATATTATGTTGTGTTATGATTTTCATGGGACTGTTCTGCATGATAGACATTTTTTTTTTCTTTTCTGTTGTGTTTTGCAATTAATCTTTACAGAGCATGGTACCCGAAGATATTCGCAAATCCAAAGACGACGACATACACTTCCAAGACCACTGTAAGATTCTTCCAAAGATGAAAGTGATGATGATGACTATGATGTTGAAGCACTTGGATCTGCCCCTGCCTGAGACCCCCTTTCTGCACCATGGAGGAGATGTCAACACAGCCATGATAGAGATGATTTTTGTGAAGAGATTTGTGAGGTCATGACCAATGTGCTCCAATCACACATGGGGGGCATGAAGGGGAACATCTTTGATGAGATGGCATGGGCTAAGCAGGATTTATTTGGATGATAGCTCTTGAGATCATTCAGCAGTCTGATCCACATGAGCGTGGTCCCTCCTATTGGTAGGTATTGTCTGTATGCTCCACTTGTATTATGCTGCCAACATGATACTTGCCATTTCATTGATTGGACTGTATGTGTATTCTTGTGCATGCATATCTTGTTTCTCTCATGCTTATGTGTTATTATCATGTGACATTTACTTTGCTTTCAGTGTGAACATGACACATTAACCTATTACACTATCCATACACACATTCAACTTTCCATGCATTGTGGCAGTTAACCTGTTGATAGTGCTCCAAAAGGCAGCCTGTAAACATGCATCTTACTGGGATGACTGACTGACAGACAACATATGTTGGCCATTGTCCACCAGTAACAGTGTCATATGCCTTTGATTTCTGTTTTGCCATATCAGGTATGTGCAACATACAGACATGTCATTCCACTTTTTTGGATGACATTTGTCATGATGTCCCAATGTCCTGATGTGGGGGTGTGTTATGGTCTGGCAATATTGATGCCATGTAGGATCATATACAGGTATATCTTGTCCATGTTCAGTCCTCCTTTTTTACTGCATTTAACAGCAAGGTAATGTTAATCTGTACTATGTTACAAATTACATGTTCTTTCAGAGTACATTATACCGTGTTTGTTGTATGCAACATTTCCACACCCATGATGTAGTGACATTGGTGTACACCTTCTATAAATAATTGTACACTTTATGACTGCAAATGTGTGTGCACATAGTCGGATACATACTGACACAGAACTGTACCTTTAACAAGTGAGCAGTCAGTGATTTACTGTTGATATGCTGTAATGATGCTCAAAGAAGTGTTCTCTGTAATGAACAGAGGGGTTGACATACACCTGTGTTTCTTTATTTGACATTTGCATGGCAGTATATGTGTATTTGACTGCAAGTTTTTGCTTACTTACCTATGAATGTTGATGCGTGACATGATTGCTCATTACTGTGTATGTGTTTTATACATGTCTAGTTTTGTCAACATCACAAATCTATCAGGCCATTTGACATATATTTTCCATTTGTTTATATGCCCATCTATGTGGCTTGTACAGTACCCTGTGTGCTTTACGCATGCATTTGCATTGTGTCAACTAACCTCATCCTGCTTAACCCTGTTGTGGTCCCGGGTTGTCCACCTCCCTCCACAGTCATATTTTCCTAGTATTTTTTGCAGGTATGTTTGCCTTAGTTAAAACTACTCTTCATTGCCATTCATAAAACTGACACAGTGAACATGTGCCACATGTATACCCATTGTACAGTGCAGGGCATGTTCACACAAGTTGTTGACTAATGCTTGCAATATGTCCTTGTTCTCATCACACTTGCATTACCCAGTGTATTTTTTTTCACAACCATGTGCACAATCTGCTATATTCATTATTCTGCACTGTTATAGTTGTTTTTAACATATTATTACACCATTGGTGCATCTATATGTATTGACCTTGATTTCATGTACATTCCATTTATACCACAGACACACATACATACACATGTAAATCAGTGTATTGCCTTTGACATGGACTATGTGTGTAATACATGCACATTCCATTACATATTTGTTTGGGTTGTGTATACCTACTTGTTCATGTAGCAGCCTTTGTTGCTCTTCTGCAGTCCTTTTGTTTGGCACTGTGCTTGGTTGTTTGCCTTTCACATGCATGGTTGTAGGTTTGGTTCTGTCTTCTGGAGTTGCCTATCATTGTAAGACCTACATTTGCTCACCTGTGATGTTGCTTAGCTTGCATTTGCACTGCTTACAGGCCATTTGGCTATGTATTTATCTATGCAATTTGTACTGTGATCCTTATTTATTGGTCTACAACACACATTTACCATTGGTCATACACATCCAGGTACCACTGCCAAACAGTTAGCAACATGTGGTAACTTGATACTGCATAGGTAGATATGTTTTTTCTGCATTTCACCATGGTGGTATGCATCTCACCCTGTTTGTCAAATTTTAATTGCCCGTATTGTACAGTGTGCTCTCTGTGTAACTTACCTGTCCTTACTGTTTTTCCTAACCGTTGTTTGTCCTGTGTTGTGCTATTTCTTCTATGGGGATACCTGCTGTGATTACCTTTACCTCCTTCTTTAAAAAAAATAGAAAAAATGGGGTATATTCTCACCAAAATAAAATGCCCATACTCCTCTGACCTTACCTCGGATTTCCCAGTTCCAACATCACTCTTATTTGTCCTTCTTAATCACCCATACACCGCATCTTCTTTTCTATCTTCCACTTTCCATGTGTGTGTGTGTGTGTGTGTGTGTGTGTGTGTGTGTGTGTGTGTGTGTGTGTGTGTGTGTGTGTGTGTGTTACAAGTCCAGAACCCATTGTTAGTGACTGTTAGCTAAAACAATGTGGCCATAATGGTATTTTCCTTTTATTTTTTTTAATAGGAAATTTACAGATTGCATCAGAAAACATAAATCCAAGCCAACATTTTTTAATTGTATATGTATTATGTAGATATCCATAACTGTCTCTGAGTTTAGTGCAATGAATGAGGTGAATATATATATATATATATATATATATATATATATATATATATATATATATATATATATATATATATTACAAATAACCTTACAGCTTGAAAGTATGCATTATAAGTTAGTAGATGACAGACAGAAATATCTGTAGCTGTCTGAGACATTACTATGTGTACTTCTGCAAATTTGTGTTTTGAGACTACAGAGGTTCCTCACCTGAAGAATCCAGAGCCTCAAAAATCTACCATACACAGATAGGCTAAAAGCCCTATCCCTCTACTCTTTTTCATACAGACTCCTCAGAGGTGACCTCTGTCTGCCATACAAGGAGATCTTGGACCTCAAATTGATGGGACTGCTGCATATCCGCAAGTCAAACTCCACTTGAGTAACCCAAACATGTGGCCTCAACCTGGTCTGTGACATCAATAGGACTTGCTGGGGGGACAGACTTGTGTCCCAGAGACTCCCCCATCTATGGAATAGACTCCCTCTCCACATCAAGCAGAGTACCTCTTTACCCTTTTTTAAATGCAATCTAGATAACTGGATAGGAAATAGAAAATACATCCCTGGGATTACACCTGTGTCCCTGCTGGACAGGGGCTTTGGGTGCTGATTTCTCTATGCATGGGCTAAACTCTTGGCTAGGCTTCTAAGGGCCTCAGGGCCAATAGCCTAGTAACATCCTATGATCCTATGAATGCCATGAGGCTTACTTTGGGATACTTGGCATTTTTAATGTATGTGTTTTTTTTTTGTTTGTTTTGTTATCACAACACAGTCAGTTACATTCCATAGCTGTTTATAACCTCATTTACAGATTTTAAAATATTTCTAAACAGCTGTCAGGATTGTTGAAGTGTAATTATCTTTCTGTTTGTTTGGTAACGTACAACATTATTGGAGAACCACTTCTTATAATTACAGATTACTTGCGTATTTCTATAGTGCGCCGTTGCAACTGTGATACTCCATTGTGTGATGAGTATTCTGAGTTTCTTGTCATACATTAGCAAATTACAATGTTATTCACAAGTTTTGCACTGATATCAGTGTAATGTGCAAGATTCTGTGACATTTTGGGGAAAAAAAATAACAATTTTTATTAACTGAAGTCTATCTTCCAAATAAACAACTATTTTTTTTCAAGAAATTAAATAATTTGGATATTTCATCCAGTTGATACCCATAATTTCATTACCATTTTTTTCATAAGTATTGCTAAATATAATAACTCTTGTGAATCATACACAGAGCTAGAATGTGATGAGTTTATTGTATGAGCATGGATTTATAATTATTGAAAGTTACTACAGATATTGATCCAAATACTTGAGAAGTAATTATGATTTTGCTTAATGAGTTTTGTAGGTTAAAGTTAACAAAATATCATCTGCGAAAAGCATTCATTTGGACTTAACCAGCTCTTTTATCTCCAGGTTCTTCTGCATTTGGAATGTATCCATGTATGTCTAAGCACTGAAACATGGATTTAATGTCTAAAAAAGCTTTCTCTCCATACCAGAGTTTAGGGCCTACCACGCCTTCAAACCTGATGGCAACTCTGATGGTGAATCCATATTTGTTAGTGACTATATCACCTCAAATCAGAACCCTGGAGTCTCTCAGACTGAGCTTATTGAACTCTCAGTCAGAAGAAACAAGACCAAAGTTGAGCCTATTGATTGTTACAGGACATCTTCCAGGTCATACACTCATGTAACATTCCTAATCATACTTGATTGACTCCCAATAAAAAGAACTCCTACATCTTGGGAGATTTAACTACTCCTCAGTAAACTGTAGTACCTATACGACCAATGTAGGATATGACTACATTTTTTGGATCTAATATGTAAACATTTCATGGATCAGATTGTTAGCATCACCATCAAAGAACACAACATCTGTCATCTTGTACATGCACATACACTATGGTTAATTCTTTCCTAGTTAAGTCAGATTATGAGCTAGCAGTCTTCTCCCTCAAAACCTCTAAAACTTCTAAAATCAAAACATCAGAATTCAAGGGCTTTAAATGTACATATCACTTCATATTCTGTGAAGAAGACATGGAATTCACTTGTAGCCAAGCTGCTGCCTGAATGCACTTGCTATGAGTCTGTCACTAATTCTTATGACATTTCTCACTGTCTTCTGACTCCTCTCCCTCAACACAATTCCCACACAAATTTCTAGTCATTCCTCCCCATGAGGACAAGGCTCTGGAAACCAAACCAATTGGCTTTGGTGCACTGCTGCTCTTCCATCTTGTCTCCTCCATAGATAGGATGTCTGGCCTCCTCCTTAGCATCATATAATCAATTTCCATGCTGTATCCTGTTACTGAACCTATACTGAGTGTGGCAACCCTTAGTTCATGTTTAGCAGATTGACTGAATTTGTGTAGAGATTTCTCACTCAACAGTGGTATTCCAGGTATCCCAAGCTTGGAAACTAGATGGCCAGTAGCTTATTGACCCAGGACTGCTGAGCTTTATGGTGGATACACAATGGCCAATAGGCCACATAGACCCCTCTCACAACTAAAACGGGTCCCAGTTTGTAGGATGGAGTAGGCCATGTCCTTAATCCAGTTTTTCCTGTCAGATATTCATACCCATTTTTGCAACATTATTCAAACTAACCAAATCACCTAGATCCAATTGTTACACCATAGAGCAGTGAGCCCTGACACAGTGTGCAGTCTGTGATCTGTGTTCTCCTGTTTAGAGGATACTGCACACCACAGCTGATGTCCAAATTGCTTGGCCTATATGACTCTTCCCCTGACAGTCACCTTCTAGAAATTGTGCTGCTGCTACCCATAGATACCAAGCATACTGAAAATGGGCTCAGAAGACAAACAGCATACAGCATAGAAATAACCCCATTCCAAAATGAGACTGGTAAGAGATGTTGGATCTTGGGTTGATAATTCCCCTCTCCTTTCATAACCATGTAACAACAGTCATGAAATCCTTCTATTTAGTGCAGCTAATTTCCAAAGGAATTCATGCGTAGCTAAGCTGTCTCATTACATTCATCACTTTTCATGCCAGTCATGGAATACAATGCCTCTTTGGGATATACTTCACATTAAATAATTAAAATCCTCAGATATTTCCTAACAAAGATCATGGGCTTAACAATTGTAAGCTACCATGAAAGACTAAAGGCAGTATTCCTTTATTCAGTGCTGTATAGAGACTTCAGAGGAAATCTGTGTCTTGTCTTTCATGTAATTAGGGACCTATTAATTCTGGATATCCTGAACCTTATAAATCTACTAGTACCAGAAACAGGGATCTAAACCTTCCCTTGAAAATAAATAAAATGAGGTGGAGAGACAGGTTCATCACAGAACACCTCTTCTCCCACTGGAATAGAAGCTCCCACTGATCAAGCAATGTGACATATTGTCTTCCTTCAAATTGGACCTGGATGATTGGGTGGGTATCCATAAAGTCATCCAGGGTGTGACTGTCTTAGCCCTTAAAGATAGGATAGGTAAAGTTTGGGTGGGTAATAGTAAGGTTTTATGTCACAAGCTGTTTTGATTTACCTATGATTCCTATGATTCTTGTGTTTGCATGCCTGGATAAGGCCATAATTTCACTTGTTTTCATGTTACAAAGGCACTTCTAAACTATTAGTTTTTTTATGAAAAAAATGTAAGTCATTCTCTACAATAATTCCCAAATCTCTCTAAAGCATGTAGATGGAGTTAACCATCCCTTATTAAAATTTTAAGGATAGAGGTACTTAGTGTGCCCTACATGTCTAATCTTATATTTTGTCCTGTTGAATTCAATAGAATTATTTATCACCTTCTTGAATAACCAGTTGAAGAGTCCTTGCAAGTTATAGCTACCTTTCTATTGTCTGCAAGTGTGTGACACAGGTGTGTTATATTGCCAGCAAGTTAGTTATGAAAGTACTTAACAAAGATGTGCATAATATAGATCATGGTGTGTGTGTGGGGGGTCCTTAAACATTGCTGCCATGACATCATAGTAGCAACACAAACCTGGCTAAAACCCAAAATAAGTGATAATGAAATATTTCTCAAGGATATAACATAATCAGATCTGAAAGACAACAACAATGTTGGGGTGGCACAGCAGTTATATATAACAACTTCCTAGAAATAACTACATATCCTTAGCAACTCTGGCAGTTCCAAAATGCCAAATTCTTAGCCACCTCATTGAAAATCAACAAGAACAAATCCATATGTCTTACTGGACTCTAAATTCCCTCAGGGAATAATGCAGACACTCTAAGACATCCTATGTTAGATAATGAATAAAACACCAGGCAAATTCCATCCAGTATGGTAACCTTTAATTAATAAGATTGAGCACTTTTGTCTATCCTGAATATAGAATTCTTCAGAATCAATAAATACAGCAAGACTTACTTCCTTATATAGTGACCAGTCACAAGATGTGCTATGGAAATTCAACTACTTAATATTTATTTGCTTATATTTCAACATACAGGCTATAGAGATAGAGTCATTAATACCTGGACATTGGTCAGCTTTCAAAATAATTTGCCAAGATGATATATGCTCGGTCTTGTTATTCATAGGTTATTGTGTTGGACAGAGTTTGCCTGGTGGTTTAGTCATCTGCCAATTGGTGATTTTGTGGGATTTTAAATGACATGATGATTTATTATGTTGGATAAAACAACAAATAGCTCAGAAGTCATAATAATGGGAGATCATTGACTGGAAACAAAATGACCTAACCTCACCTACCATAAATTTATTTGGCTTCTCACAGCTGCTAAACACTACCATCTGAGTACATAAAAAACAAAGAGAGAAAGCACAGTTGTTTTGAGTCTCACAAATAAACCAGACAGTGTAAACTTCAGTGGCACCCTGCCAAGTATGATGAGAGACCACTTCCCAACTTATATAATAAAACAGAGACAAAATATTTTTAGACAAGTAATCTACAAACACACTTAAATATGTAACACTGAATAGACAAAAATGCTCTATAAAACTGAAACATACTTAAAACTCTACCCATAGAAGAAACAGTCACCTGCTTTAAAAGTACTAAATGAACAGGCACTCCATATGAGCAAATGAGATAGGTCAAACCCAGCCCCATGGTAACATGCAAAATCAAAGATATAATGACTAAGACAGATGGTTCCTGGAAAGAACAGTCCAAAACCAAAAAGTAAATAGCCCTACTGGTATATAGAACCATTTGAACCATGTCTAAACTGCAAATAACCATTGACAAAAATCCTGTTTCTTAAACCTACAAAACTCACATCAATATGACTCTACTCCCTCCTAGTCATCCATTAAAAATTATTGCATGCAGGACAAACCTCTAGTTCCTGTCCTACAATCAATAAGGAGTAAGTTAACATTTTATCTTAGTTTAATTGCCACTTCATTAACTCAATTCTAACAATCACCAAACAGAACTCCAATCTACCATCCACTATCCCAGAAACCCATAATAACACTGAACAGTAATTTGTGCATGTACCTGTCCTTAATATAACAATAAAAATTTGTTTCTATAATTAAAGCTAACAAACCTGGCAGTTGACACTCTACCAACAGAATATCTGTGTGGCTATTAAGAAATTTACACTGACTAGAACTCCTCCTACTACCCTATGCATTCACAACTCAAAACAGTCCATGACCTAATTCTGGTCAATGACATCTGATTAAATACTAATTTGTTTGAATGTCAAATGGTTAAACCATTTGTTTGAAAACTCATTCATTTGAAACCTCATCTGATAGAAAACCATCTCCACAACAAATATAAAAGATACAAGATTTTGCAGGGATGGCAAGCTCCTCTGCACTCCCTTACTTATATATACTAAATCCATGGTCACACAACAAAAGAAAAAAAAACACCGCACACAATGAATCAGTGTTGGAGCGCAAGCACAAATCTACAGATCTGGGGGTACAGCATGCTGTTGAAAATTACAGTTACACATACTCTACTAGAGTCACTTACCTTATAACTCTTCTAACAAGAAATGACATCATCATTACTTTCTATAGACTTCTACATGTTTCTATAAAATGAATGTTAAAGAGCTCTGCAATCAAATGAGTTTTCATTCAAATGGGACTGAACATTTGGGATTTAATCAAATGTCATAGACCCACTTAATTCATTTCCCTGAAAAATGCCTTTGAAAAATATGCATACCTCTCAACTGTACAGATTTTTGCAGAATGTCCAGACTTTTGCCTCAAAATCTTGGTCTGTTCCTCTTAAAAATTGTGGGTTTTTTTTGACAAATCACTAGGATGATCTAAGGGTTAAAGTCACTAAATAATGACATGTACTTGATTTTCAGACTTTATATCCTTGAGAAAATGCATGTTAACACAAATCTTATTATTCTAACAATTTCTAAGTTTATAAGACCAATATTTAAAATGTGTCCCTATTTTTGGGCCTTTGTCCCCCCCCCCCCATTTTGTTGGGCTTTGTCCATATTTCTTGCGCTAAGAGGTTGAGAGGTAGGAAAATATTTTCCAACCATAGTCCAGTTCTATACAATTAAGCTTAAGTAACACATCTTTCCTCTCCATGTCCAAAACAAGCAACTCAGCTGGGGATTTTCCATACTCCCACCAGGTCACTAAAAACTGGAACTCTCTCCCACTACAGATAAAACAGACTGACAAGATGCATGCCCTCAAGTTACTACTACAACAATATCTAAGCAAAAATTGTTACTGCACCTGCTCCTCCTGGCTAGAATAAAAATTATGGTCACATTTAATACATTTTCTCCAAATACTCAACTTCTCCACTTCCGCCGTTTTCTTCATTGGGCTAGAAAGGTATTTGCTAATGAATACATAAATTAGGTCAATCATATACTCTAAGTAGTAACTCTTAATCTCTTCTTTTCTTTAATGAGATCAACCACTATTTTTCACTGCTGTCAGATTTTCAATAGTCACTCTTCTTATTTATCCAAAACTAACACTCCTTAAAACAGTCCAAGTAGCCCTCAACTATTCTTGTATCCCAGGCTAGTTGGCCAACACAATGTGTCTGAAATTCTCCAAGTGCAACTAACACTAGGTAAGACTGCAATCCAAATTGTATACATTGTAGCTCCCCACACCATACCCCAAGATTCTCACTACACCTTTCTAAACATACTGGAAAATATTATATTGAAAAAACACACACTACCTGAGGGTGATTGATTGCTAATTCTTTAACTAACTGGGAAAACACTTCATGTCCCAACACCTTTTCTTTCTGTTCTTTCTGGAATTCCAATTCAATGCCTGGATCACTAATCCGCATAGTCCCACCAGGGCTCAATATATCCTAGGACTGTCATTACCAACATGGGAAATCACTGAAAGTGAATCCTACACTACTACAGGCACTGCAGCAATATCCATCACTCATGCATGCATATGCCATCCCAAATAAAAAAAAAATGCTCTCATCCAAAAAAGGAAGCCAATCTGGTGGTCCCATACCATAAAAAACTTTTACAACAAAAAGAAGAACTTTTTTGCAGAGAAAGAAAATCCCAGGATGAAAAAAATCTAAGTGCAATGCTCAGATCACTCTGAGTCGAAAAACAGAATGGCATTAAATATACTGATCTGAAATGACATCAGGGCTGTATACTACACTACAATATGAACTGGCACCTCACACCTGCTTATGTTTATGTTTAATCTAGCTTTCACCTCAGGGTTAATTGCCCACTGAGTATAAACAAAGACAGCAACAAACAAACACTGGACCCCACCCCGTTTGGGTTTGTTTGGCGATCTTGTCTCCCTGAACCTGAACTGACTTCTTTTTTTGAATCAGTCTCCAGAGCTATGGACAAGGGTAAGTGGTGGTCCACCTATCTAGACCTTGCCCAGCCCCCCTTTTTCACCATTCCCCACTTGGAATCATAGATAAACTTACTAAGTTGGGCATTAATTAATTAATCTACTGCTCAGTCTTAAATGTAATAATACATTCATAGTTGTTGTACTACTAACATATCATACTATATTATATAGCATTTTTTCCTCTTTCTAATATTTCCATTGTTAAGCTGGGTCTTCTTTTCATTATTTTAATTTGATAAAAATTGCTGTAATATTACTGAATCTTTTGCAGTGCAATATTTTTCTCTACAATATACAAGCTTGTGTCTATTTCAAATGAACCATCAATACTGTATATATCCATGCATGCTATGTATATGCTCTGTTTCTAAATGCTGTTTTTGTAAGCTATGGTTACACTTTTCTCTCATGTATGTACTCTTAAAAACAATATGTTAAGCTTCAATCTCTTTCCTGCATGTTGTATTCCTTCTGATGTCATGTAATTGTATTTTGGGCAGTGGTAGCATTGTTGCCATACAGCAAGAGGTTTTCTCGTTCAATTCTCGGCTGGAGCACCTTCTGTGTGGAGTCTGCATGTCCTCCCCGCGGTCGAGTGGTGTTTGAAAGACATGCATAGAATGGGAGTGCTTTCATTGAAGGTTGGGCGTCGAGCTGGCACCTCAGCACCAGTAAAAAAAAAAATTTACTGCCAATCATTAGTGGACCGGAGTTCCACTGTGGCGGCCCCTAACCGGGAAAAGCCAAAAGAAGAACATACAGGGCATTAAACATGGAGCTTTTCTCCCTGGGCCTCTGCTAAAAAAGAGTTTAATCCCAGTTGAACTTTCCCAGTAAACACAGGTAAATAAATAATTAAATTTTCCTAATAGTATTACCGGAATTGTAGCTGTTGTACCACATAGAACCCTACAGAACCCAGTACTGCTAAGAACTACAGAAATTGACTAGTTAGAAATTTACACTATGCTACTTCCATCCCAACTAAAACTTGTGCATGTCATATCAAACAAGCCAAAAATACCAACACTAACAAATCTTGTGCAAGGATATAACGCTACATGAGCTTATGATGATTAATAAATGAAAATCAAGCTCTCACTACACAACTGAGTGGTGCCATGAATTAGACATTTCCTTTAGGTGGTGGTGGTGTTGGGGTGCCAGAATTTGGGGTCAAGAATTCAGGAGTGCTTGGTACACTGAAGTTTGATTTGGGGGTCTGGAGTGAGGCAGCTAATTGGGAGAGGTTGAAGAGGTTGTGGGGGTGGTTTTATTATGAAATTTGCTAGCAAGAGGCAGGGAAGGCATGACACTGAAGCAGCTTGAAAAGAGGTGGCCCTGGAAGTAGCCCTACATTGTAGGAGACTTGAAGAGAGTGGCTCACCAGTGCTCATGGGGGAGGGGTGAAAATGAATCAACAGATTTTGTCTTTAATGAACTGTAGAGTGGATGATTTTTTTAGAGAGTGTGGCTATGAATTGGAGCCAGTATTCAAGTTGCGCAAGGACAACTCTTTTGCCTATAGCAGCTCTATCTGGCCTGGAGAGAAAGCAAGGAATTTTTCACTACTAGAATAGAAGATAACTGACTTTTTCTTGGTGCTTTCAGCGTGGTCATGGAATTTAAGTGAGTGGTCCAGCCATGAACCTAGGTATTTAAATGATGTGGCTGTTTCTATTGGGGTACCATTGATATATGCTTTTGTGAGATAGTTAGGATATGTTTTTCAGCTTTTGTGAGGTTCTAATTATTATACATTTGTTTAGAAGGGATTTAAGACTAGCTTATGTTTTTAACCAAGAATTAAGGGAGTGGAGAGCAGACTGAAGCTGTATTTCAACAGCTGAATGTGAGAGACTAGACTAAAGACTGACTTTGTCATCTCATAAAGAGTGATAGGAAGGTTTGGGTTGGCAGAGGGTAGTTTGTTTATAAAGAGTGAAAACAACAGTGAGGAAATTGTGATACTTCTTTGTTAATGGGCACTGCAGGTGATAGGGATAAGCCAAGTCTTACTCTGAAATATCTATTTGTTAAGATGTCTTGGAAGCAGGTAAGCTAATTTCAATTTCTCGACTGTGTAAGTGGTCAATAAAATCAAAAGCTTTTGTAAGGTCAGTGAAAAGTGGTCCAGAAATATTTCCTTAATCCATGTTGAGTAGCATCTCATCTGTAGATGATCATAGTGCTATCATTGTGCTTTGGACTACATAGAATCCATGCTGTTTAAGGGTGAGGAGGTGGTACTGTTAGATGTTATTGGGCAGTTGGTTGTAGATAAGTTATTCAAGGATTTTCTAAAGTATATGAAGGATGGGGTTAGGGCATAAGTGGCAAGTAGTTAAATGAGATTAACCAAGCTGTACATACTTCAGACATCTTTACTGAACATGTTTCACATGCATATTTGCAGTACATGAAAGTGTTTTAATCTACCTCAAACGCTTTCTCACTCTGCGTAGAACACAGCACACTTCTATAGTTGGGGCACCTCTATTCAGAAAATGATGGCCAAATGACAGTGAAAGAAAGAGCCTAGACTGTGTCCAGGCCTGCAGTGGTTCAATGGTACCACAGGAAACACCAAAACCTAGCTGGGAAGAGAGAGTTATGAAGAGGCATGACCTGCTTGCATCTCCCTGGGGTGGGTGTGGTTCATATTTTGGATGTGTTACTCAGGTTAATAAATCTCCAATGGAAACTGGAGACCTAATAGGAGATGTATGTTCATCAATGGGTAGAACTGCTTGAGGTGTTACTTTACTAGCTGAAGAAGGATATTTCCATACCTCATTCATTGCATGCCTACTCCTGGACCACTTTGCATAGCACATATTGGAATGGCAGTAACAGTCCTCCAGTGGCTGCCTCCTGTGTGATGGCCACTCCATGACTGGCTTTTTGTGAGATGGACTGCAGACACAAAACAAATGGTGAGCAGGGAGAAAGATATTATAGAAATACAAATAAAAAAAATTCCTTGAATTGTCTGAGCTCTTTCTGTGAACACATTAATTAGCAAGACAAGTGATACACTTTCGCCTCTCTGAAATGTTGCAACAGAACATTGTCTGTTTTCTAGAATATATGTCATTGACGACTCATATTGCAAACTAATATACATCATTGACCATTCATATTGAAAACTAATAAAATTCAGAAAAGCGACTGATGACTTCATCTTTTGTTTGGTGCACTGGAGGTGTTTTTGAAAAATGCATCTACAGATATAACTGTGTTGGTTTTGATTTTCTATTTGATTTGAAAGTCACTGTAAACCATCACATTTATAAACAGCACTTCAAAGACATAAAACAAAGTATTGGGATGGGTTTGTTACAATGATTAAGGTCTTTGCCTCATAAACACAAGACTCAGAGTTTGATTCTGACCTTGGGTTACTGGCTAGGCTTAAAATGACCATTTAGGGCAGTTAGCCTAGTGTTCAGCTATGAACCTATTAAAATGAAGACATTAGCGGAAACTCAGTTGTTAAGGTCAGCATCTCTGAATATCATACCATGATATTAAAGGCTACCTTATACAACTTTCAATACTCATTAGAAAAGCAAGCATGAACATTACTTTTCTACCTCTCACTACTGCATAAAATGGCCAGTATATACCTTAACTGCTTGATATCAAATGAGTCAAAAGAATTTGCCACTTTTTATGTGACTTAAATGAAAACAAATATATGTTAACATTCTCTGCTTTTTTTCTATAACTCTTAGCCTACCTAGCCTGAATGTTTCTTAAAAAACAAACAGATAAACAAACAAATAAATAAATAACAGCTTCTTACACACTATAACCAGCACTTCTTCAAAACATGCAATGCCGTCTGCTTTCACTAATCACATATGTTATTCAAAACCCCCTTAATTTAAATAAGTAATTGTAAAATTTAAGTTGAAATGCCAAACCAAGCTTTAAGTCAATATGTCTTGCCCTAAAAGATTAATGTTCATGAAACAATTCTGAAATAAACAAAACATTAAAATGTTTGCATTAAAAGAAACTACGCAGTCATATTTTCTTACAAATGCATACAGTATGGGTTTATTTTAATGAAAATATTTAGATGTAGGTTAACAATTGAAAGATAAGAGCCAATAAAACCAAACTGACCAATTACATTTGACAACACATACTGACTCACTTCTGAAAAGTAATAACCTCCATTATCAAACCACCTAGACTTTTTTTATTATTACTCTTAAGAAATAAACCCTTCCAACCAGAGCTCAGAAAAAAAACCTGAGCATTTGCTTTTTTAATGTATTTCTGAATTTAGAAACCACAATATAAGAATCTGCATTTCCAATGCCTGTGTAATAATTATTTTTAACCCCTTTTAAAGTTGTGGGGGCAGGTGCTTATATTTCTGCTGCAGCATGGCTCTTTTAGCTGCTTTCCCACCTTAATTGATAAGTATAAATTAGCTTTGCCTGGGTGTTTAACCTTCTGCTTCAGGGTCACCACTGCACCTGTTCATTGCAGACAATGGGTCTTTGTAGGAGGTCAGCAAACCTGGAATCTTTAAATGTTCTAATACAATTCAAATAAGTCTTGAATAGAAACCAGCCAAATAATTAATATTAATTTGGTGATGCATCATTGATATGGAAAGGGTTAGCTTTTGGCAAAGATCTTCATGAGCACTGCATTATTCTGCATCCAAGATAATTTACTCATCATGCTGGCCATCTGACATATTAGTTAACCTCATTAAGAAATTTCAACATAACTGTCCAGGTTCAGATTTTCTGTGAAATACCACTCATGACCCCTTACCTAATGGGTAACCAGTATTTGAGCATATTATATCAATCCTGTCTCACAAACGGATTACATTTTTTTTTTAATGTTAGGTTTTCCTGTAAGGGAACCTAACAATTCTGGTTCTCTTAAATGTTAGACACAGATTCAAAAGAAGAATGTAGTGACAACCAATAACTGGAGATAGCTGTCTTTAAGAATTGCAGATTGGATAGACGTAGGCTGTGCTTATGGTGCTTATGGCATTGTGTCTTCTTTCTTCCATCTCTGTAATACTTTGCTAGATAATTGTTTTGAACCACTGGGCTTCACCACAACATTTAATGTAACCAAGTGAGTGGCCATGGTCCTATATCTAAATCACTGTGAATGCAAATAGCATAAATATAGCAAAACTACCAGAATAAAATTAGCATTGGATAGATAGACATTTAAATCAAACAAGCAAAATGATAGAAAGGAGCACGGAGTTGAAGAATATATCTACAGTGAAGATGGAAATCGACCACTGACAAAAAGATCTGTGAGTCTTTCAAAGCTAATACCTATGTATTTCTCATTCTTTCCAGTTCCTGGAACTAAAACATATAAAGGATAAACAGAATTTGCCATTATGTTTTTATCATTAGAAATGCAAACTGCGACAAATGTGATTCTCTAACAATGGTTTAAAATGACTCATGAGCTGTAATGATAATAACTCTCCTACAGTTTACCAACATATCTAATTGTTAACCAGCAGCAACGCTGTTAAATTATCAAAATGAATAACAACAGATAATAAAAGAAATGTACCCCAAATAAGAAATATCCATAGTTAAAAATTACATTTCCCAATTTTAAAGAAATATTGCACCCCTTTCTTTATAAAACATAATGAACATATAATGTGCATTTATAGGTTAGAAATACTTTGCATCTTATATAAAAATCTCAATAAACTCATTCATAATAATACTGCACGATGTTTTTTTTTTAAAACACAGTGTTGTGATTTCAGTTTCAGCACACTACTAATGGATATGGTTTTATTGAGATTTGGGAAAGGTAGTTTTTAACTATAGACATGTGACTTAGTTTAACGTATAAAAATGTGTGATTTTGAAATGATGTTTTTCTGATGAAGTTGGAGTTACCACTGATGAACGCACTAAATCTTTGTACATTAAAGTGTTCCTGAAGGGTTGCATCTGTCGTTTTTTTGTTTTATTCTAAGAGGTGAGAAGATCATAGGATCTTAGGAAGTTACTAGGTTATTGGCCCTAAATCACTTATAAGCATAGCCAAGAGTTTAGACCATATTTAGACAGGTCAGCAGCCAAAGACTCTGTCCAGCAGGGACACAGGTGGAATCCCAGGGATGTATTTTCTGTTTCCCATCCAATTATCCAGGTTACACTTGAAAAGGGATAATGAGAAGTACTCTGCTTGATGTGGAGAGGGAGTCTATTCCACAGATGCGGAGGCAAATCTGTCCCACCAGCAAGTCCTACTGATGTCACAGACCAAGATAAGGTCATGCGTGTGGGTTGCTTAAGTGGAGCTTGACCTGCAGATATGCAGCAGTCCCATCAAGGCGGGGTCTTAGATTGATTTGCATGCCAGATAGAGGTCACCTCTGAGGAGGCTGTATGAAACTGAGTAGAGGGGCAGGGCTTTTTTTGCCTGTGTAGGGTAGATGTTTGAGGCCCTGGATTCTTCTTGTGAGTAACCTCTGTGGTCTCTCCAGCTGCTGCATGTGCTTTACAAGGTACATGCCGAAGGGGGCATTGTACTCAATAATTGGCCTTATAAGGGAAGAATGCAGGGATGTTATGACCTGCTTGTTCCTGGATGAGATACCCTTACTTATGAGGTGGGCCATGTAGAAAGCTTTCTGCACAATGGAAGCAACATGGTGGTCAAAAGTCAGGTTGCTATCAACCTGGGTGCCCCAATCTCTCACAACTGATTGCGTGCTTAGGACATTGTTATTAATGCGATAATATGTGGGGACATAACTTTCCACAAAGGAGATGATGATGCATTTTTATTCATCTGCAAACTTGGTCAGCCATAGCCCACTGATTTTGGCCTGCACCTCAGAGAAATATAACCCGAATAACACAGGCCCCAAAGACCGATCCCTAGGGTACGCTGCATTACAGGTCTACTGCTTGAGGTGGCTTCCCCTATTTTGATTAGATGGGTCCTATCAGTGAGCCAGTTTGCTACCCATCTGTTAACATATGGAGGGAGAGACAAAGAGCCTGAAATGCACTATAGCATATAGTTATCCAAAATAATTGTCTTCTGCCATTTTAAGTGGTTTACATGTATGCATAGGAATGCATACGTTGTTTCTTAGTACTTGGATGAAATAGAAACAGCAGGGTGTGTATAACAGCTGCACAGTAGTGATTGTGTTATCTTTATTTGTGTGAATTAATTTTTCTCCATTCCATTATCCTTCTGCAGGTCCAGTTATGGAAGAGCAAGAGGTGAAGCCATGCTCACCTTGGTCTGCACTGGCTTATGCCTCTAGTGATGGGTGACCAGTGGCAGCCGAGTCTGTCATTCTGCATGGTGATAATGGTTCCCTTGCTGGAGGTGAACTGCACTGATCACTGCTGCTATTAGTGATCACTTCTCAGAACAGGAGTAAAGGCTACTCTTCTGAAAATGGTCTGAAGGGACTACCCCTGTCTGTATCTCAGCAGCAGAGGCTGATATTTGTTGATGAGTATTAGCATTTTTATGCCCATCAGGTAATGTAAAGTGCCTTCTGGAATGGCTTATGGAATGGAGTGGCCAGCAGGTGTCACTTATTAGGTCACATGGGTACAAATAGCCTATAATATCAGCCAACCAACAG
>NC_056737.1:1798618980-1798683980 GCF_019279795.1 Protopterus annectens
CATTCTGACTTGAACAGTGGAGAGGACATCTATCAGGGATATTATATACAATTGGGGTTGGGTGCATATTGTGAAGCTGTGCAAACTGATTTGCCTGAATACGAGAGTAATGTCAACAGAGGTCTCCAACCAATGGGACACAATCATGGACAATATCAGAATAACACCACCATTAATCCTATGTCTCTGACAGAACATTTGTGATTCTGAGTGATCATAGATGGTTCTGCACAAACACACGTCTACGACTATTATGCCATATCATCAATCTATAAGGGGAACCAAGCACACTGTCCTGACACTCTTAACATCTGCTGGAGGTGTGAATAAGGACACTGCTATACCTGTATGTGACATTATGATCACTACAGGCTAGTTGACTAGTGTACATGGCATATTTATATATGGCACAATCCACACTGTCAGGAATGTAACCTATGGCATCAATGTTGTCAAACAGCTATGTATATACTGTGCACATCACCAGAACAGGTATTGCACATGCATCTGGTGTAACACCTTGATGGGTGTTCTGCATCATCAGATAGTAATGTTTATACAACAAAAAGAATACCTAGGTATGGGCAGTAAGATCTGTGACAGCTCACTGTTGCAAAGGTGGTACACTTCAGTTGCACATCTCTGAAAGATGTGTAGGGAAGTACATGAAGAAGGATGCATTGTACTCAGTTATAGGTGTGAAGAAGGCTATGAACTATGGAGGTATTATGGCCTTTGATGTGGCTGTCCTACACATATTCAGTAGTTTTGTTACATACAAGGGAGTAGTCACCACTCTGGCCACATACTGGTGGATGTTCCACATACTATCTACCTAAAGACACAGGTCACATACCAATTGGTCTGCTTACAGGGTGTGATGTCTACATTATCCTTGGGTTCTGCTTTTTTTTCATAATGTAACAAATCGCCCCATGTTTTTGTTTCATCACATGTGTTGTAATGGCTGTTGCAACAATCTTTGGTGTGTGTTGAAAATGTCTGTATTATACTAATATCATAGTTGGAGTCAATGTTTTTCTACGATCTATAGTCCTCCAGACAGCTGTTTAGACACAGTATGTGTATGTCATTCTTTATTTCTTTGACTTAAATAATGGTCAGAAAAAAGCCTAATAGACAGCTCTGATGTACAGTCCAGGTCACTAGACCCAAGATATAGGTCATGTCACACATTTCAATGTATTTAGATGCCACATATGTGATCCAGTGGTCTACACACTTGGTGATATAGGTGTTTATGGTGAAATCTGATAGTGCTGAGTGACTACCTCAGTGTGGATTTGTCAAATGCCTTGGACCGGTAAAGTTTCAGAGGATGATAGTGTTATCATCATACATGCCCTCGATGACCTTTTTGAGGACATCTAACAGATGTAACAGACATGGATGTAGCATTAACATGTGTATTGCACACAACCAGGATATTACTAGCGTCCATTTAGAAAATATCCATGATAACATGTTGGTCAATCTCACAGAAAAGGAGAGTCAGGATTTGTCTATACATGCATGCATCTGGTGCTGTCCTACTCCCTCAGCTCAGATGGATGCATGTTGATGTGGTTGTGTTCCAATGTGCAGGTATACTTTAAAAGACAGCTTAAAAAATATACACAGACAGGTGTCCACATTACTAAAAGTAATGAAAATCTGAATTTGTATTATCATTCTAAAGATGCGCATGGTATATTGCACAACATTTGTTATTAATTTATGTAGAATAGTTGATATATTTGTGAACAAGTACTGAGAGACAAGGGCTGCAGTGCATGGGGAGAGGTAACAGATGTTTGTATTGTAAATATGTGACATTTTTAGATACCACCTTCATTTTTTGTTTGCACATGTAGTTTGATGTCATAAGCACTAAATGGACAGTAAACAACGGTAATACACACTGTTGTCCACTTTGCACAGCGCACAACTGAGCAACGGGTTTACACAATGGTTGCCAAAGTGTTTGCGCATGCAAGATACGTATTTCTACTGCTTTCTCTGTCAGCACATAGTTAAGCAGTGTGCAAACATGAAGCTTATTGCTAAAATTATGAGAGTTAGCACTGGGTGGATGAAATACACCTGCCGCTTAGCTGACACTGTGGCAGCAGGTGTAAATACATTGACACATTTCTTTTGGAGCCCAGATGATATAGGGTTAAAATCCATGTGTATATAATACTTTTAAATAAGTAGTGATAATGAAATGAAATCCTACTTTACACTATCTTCACCATGTATTTCCATGTGTTGACATAGCAAAGCATGTTTAAGAGACATTGCACAAAGGTAACTGCATCAAGAAAGAGCCATTCAATATCGCTTGACATTGGTGTGTGAATCCAAACTCTGTGCAAGACCTCCATTGTTTTTTTCTTCTTTGTTTTTTTGGTACTTATGTATGTTGTGTGTGATTCTATCTTTTAACCAGATTACAGGGGTTAAAATGGAGTAGATAGGAAAGTGGTGAAATAAGGGACAAGCAGGGAGAAGTACACAGGGAAAGCAATATAGGAGTGTGCAGGAGGGAGGTAGGAAAGAACCATAGCTATCCATTTCTTCAACAATGTAAAATAATATGTGCAGAATATTATCGAAATTTGGACTGTCATCTCCACAAAGAGGGGTGACAAGAACACAATCATGTTGTATAGCCAATTGGAATAAATCAAGTGTGCCAAGAAGATGTGTGTGAAATTGAGAGCTATGTATGGGATGATATTATTTTGTGGGACAGGTGCCTATTTGTGTTTGTTTTTTTACTTCAGTAAGAGAGGAATGTTGGGTAAGGGACACTGGTATTTCTAGGTCAGGTAAGTTGGGTAGGTGAGGAAGCAAATGCAAACAAACAGGATAAACAAGACAAGACACAGGGATGGTGAAGGACACAAAAGGTTGGGAGACACCAAGATTGGGGTGAGGGAAGGGACAATGCAATCTCATACCCATCAAAAATGGGGACAGTGAGAATCTAGTCCTCACCTACAGGACTGTCATCACTGTCCCCTTACTCTGCTCGCTGCTGGAGTGCTTGACATCTTCTCCTCCTATGGTCCACGAGGGCGGGCAGCCTCTCCATCCAGAATAGGTGTAAGCCAATGGTGCAGTGCACAACTCTATGCACAGACCCTGGCATCTCTTAGCAGATGATGAAATCCCCACCTGTGCCAGTACTCACAGAGGATACCACAGTACCAGCTGCCTGGGTAGTGCTACCTGAAGGTGCACATAGTGCAGGGACAGAAGTGGTAGTACTGCCAGATTGGGTCCCAGATGTGCTGAGCATCAGGGCTGGAGTCAGTGGAGTGGGAGCAGGCTGACCCACTGGGGTTGGCCAACTTCTCTGTGTTGTGAAACATTTAGTGGTTTGTTATAGATGGATGACATGGAGACAGTTTGATAACACATAATATAAAATAAAAAAAAGAAATAAGGGCTGGGGTGAGAGAAAAAAAAGAGATAAAATTAATGTCATCATATGTAACATACAATGAATTATCAGAAATACGCAACTATTTTATATGAAGTATTACACTGAAGTATATGTCCTATCAACACAAACTATAATTATGGATGGCTCAAAGTAATCTTGGCAATGTGAATATATTGCACATATACATGGTCCAGTTATACAGATTATAGTTAACAGCAGGGCATGTATGCCCCTTGTATAGATTTTAATTTATGTAATATTATTAAAGAATTGCAGTATTGTATAGTTGTTATTCATGGTATTTGAACATATGACCTCAGACTACAGTATTACACTGGACTCCTAAAATTGGTTTGTTCCTCAGACTTATGCATGCACACTTAATTTTACAGTTAGGATATGCATGCTTAATTTGCTACTACTATATAGGAAACAAAACCATCTAACTTTAAGTTTTAAAGCTACAATAATACTTTTCTTGTGCTGCATACATACCACTTGCTTCCCTCAGTCTCTCCAGATGATCATCATGAGCCTGCCTATTAAACTCAATTTCAGGATTAGCTGTGAAAAGGCAAGAAAAGAGTAGAAGAGTATTATGCATACCAGTCTTTCTTATATTTAGCATTCTGTGTATTATAAATTATCTTTATTAGCATACTTACACAGCTGTGGGATATTGCTAGTTTAAAACTTATCCAACCACTTCTTCAGAATATCCATCTTGCAACTTTTTAGGTCATTGAAGTAGTGTCTACACTGTTCTACATTGTGTGTGAGATGCCAGTTGCACTGGGTATATCCTTAGACAGACTACTTCAAGCCTCAAACTTGTACTGGGAGCCAAAATAGTCCCCCTGCAGAAGCCTTTTGCTGTGGTGCTTTACCAGGAGTCCAGTAAATATTCTGGACTCCTGAACACCACACCTCTGTGCCCTAAATTGGACACCTTCCCCTCTAATGCCAGGCATGTCTAATCCCAAAAGTAGAGCAATAGCAAATAATGATTTCCCACCAATTCCTGTTATCACATTTACTGGTAGTCTACAAACCCGAGAAATGATACCAACATTTGTGCAATGTTAAAAGGAGACCAACAGTGTCAAGCAGGGAGGAAAGTGATTTTTGAAACTGGTAGGGTATTGGTTTGTGTTTTGTTTGCGACTTTGAAACCGGTAGGTTAATCTGACACTTGAAATTTGTCTGAAGTGTGTCTGCTTTTGTAACTGTTAGGTGATTTAGCTTTTCTGACATGCATTTGGGGCATGAATGTCTTGACCTGACACATTTTTTGGCTTTATACACTGGTAAAATTGATTTTTACTCTGTGGGATCCAAAACTATGCATAAGGGACAAAACATTTTCTACCATAGCGGTGATTTATCATCTCTGTCACAGAAGAAGTGATTCTCAGACATAGTCATGAGTCATTCATATATACAGATGACAGACTGAGGTGCTAACCATGTATGTGTTAGACCTGACAAGGTCCTTGTATATAACTTCATTTGTTTATATATCTTATTTAAGTGTGGAGGCCATCCAATTCCAGAGAGCAAGGTTATACTTATAGAAACATAGTAGACAGTATACCCTCAGTCATACATCTGAACCTTCAAACCAAAGTAAGGGTGTCTTACCCCTCATACATATAATTCATATCAGCTTCACAATTTATAATTTTGTATAAAGTGTTATAAGTGATCTTTAACATAATGTGAAATGGAATGACAGTAAAAATGTCTAAAATTTCCTGTATTAGAACCCAGGACCATGTGTATGGCAGCACTACACTTACACCTGTTGCCAGAGGAATGTTGAAATAACACTTGTATGTTCTCCTGTTCGTTACTATAAACTGGACTGTCACAACAGTAAAAATATGTTGCAATTCCTATATTAAAACCCAGGACCATAGGTTCATAGGTGGGTACTAGTCTAATGGCCCTGGAGCATTTACAAGCCTAGTCCATAGGATTACCTTGGCATAGTGCCACCTGACCTTAGTTCCCAGTGCCTCTGTCGAGTAGAGCTACTGGAGTGATCCCCAAGGTGAATTTTCCATTTCCCATCCACTCATCAAGATTTCTCTTGAAGAGGTCCAGTGAGGTGTTCTCTTTGACATGTATGGGAGGTCTATTCCATAACACAGGCAGTCTCTGGATTATGAACCTGTCCCTCCAGCATGTTCTGTTGATTGTGGTAATGAGGTTGAGGTCTCTGGAGTATGTGATGTGGAGGGATTGGGATTTCTTTAGATGTAGCATTTCTAACAGAGATGGGTCAGACATGGCTTTGTAAGTCAAACAGAGGTTACCTCTAAGTAGACAATATGAGACAGAGAATAGTTGGAGTTTTTTGAGACTGTCCATCTAGGACAAGTGTTTAAGGCCTAAGATCCTCTTTGTGAGGTACTTTTGCAGCCTCTCCAGTTGTTGCAGGTGTCTAGTGAGGTAAATGCAAAATGGGGCATTGAACTCGATGATTGGCCTAATGAGGGAAGAGTAGAGGGAGACAATGATCTCTTTCTTCCTGGATGGAAAACCCTTAGTAATGAGATGTGCCACATAGAAGGACATTCTGACCACAGTGACAATGTGGTGGCCAAAAGAGAGGTTGCTGTCAACCTGTGGTCCTAGATCTCTTATAACACCTTCTGTGTTCAGTGGACTACCATTGATGTGGTAATTCATGGGAACCAGGATTTTCCCAAATGGGATGATGACACATTTTTTGGCATTGAGCTTAAGGCCATGGTTCTGACACCAGTCAGTCTCATTCAGGCCTTTCTGTAGGATGTCAACATCACCTGAGAAGTTAATAATAGCTGCCAGCTTGCAATCCTCTGTGAACTTTGTTAGACATTGTCCCTTTGTGTTGGCCTGGACTTCAGATAAGTAGATACCAAACAGGAGAGGACCCAGGACCAAACCCTGTGGGACTCCACTCATGACTGGTCGGCAGTCTGACTTGGAATCAGCTACTTTCACACCGTGGGTTCTAACTGTGAGCCAGTTTGCAACCCACCTAGTGATATAGGGGTTGATGCCTAGTTTAGTGAGTTTTTCTATGATTCCTGAGTGGGGAATGGTATCAAAGGCCTTGGCCAGATCAAGGTTGGCTGTATGAACCACCTTGCCCTCATCCACAGCTCTGGTGACTGACTCAAAGAAGTCGACCAGGTTGAGCAGGCATGATCTACCCTTCACAAAACAAAACTGTGTGGGATCCAGAGTTTGGAGATTCCATATATCTAAAATCATTGTGCATACAATCAACTGCAACATCACACTTAGTACTAACAAAATATGTGACAGTTGTTTGTGCATTTATTAATTTTAGAAGTAATGCACTGAGTGATCATACAACCATTTCTATTGCTTGCATAAAAGCAGCTCTGTCTTATCTCTCTCTGTGTTTGTTACTCATGCTTGTCTTATCTGATCAGTAATCTGACACATGCAGTCTCAAGGCATTCAGTACCATTGTACTTAAAATGTGTGAGGATATTAAATGGAAATAATATAATATACAATTGACAAAAATGAAGGGAAAGATGTATGTTACTCAACAGAAACTGTGAAATGTGTGCTACTTACTTGCATTTAAAACCTTGATACAATTACATCTACACTTTGTAAGTCTAACTTGGCTGACACACCCACTGGAGGTAGGGGAGTCTGAGTTGCTGTTGTCTTTTCATTATCCCTACCAGTAATCATTCACAGTTGCAATCCATTAGCAACAAATACTGAGGGAGTGCCTGCACTATGTTTACATCTGATACATTGAGCCAAGTATTTGGGATTCAGTAATTCTAATGTAATTCTAATGACTTCACATCTCATTTGCATCTTCACCATGCTCACAGCCTTGAATCTATGCTATAAAAAGGGAATCATGTAGCTCAGGAACCTGAAGGTGAGGAGACTTGTTTATGTGGATTTCACAGAAGAAGATATTACTTTGGGATTATCTGCACATAAGACAACTGATCTTGACAAGGTATGCTTGCATTTTTTTAGCTATATACTGGATATGCAGAAATGACAGTAAGAAAATTCTGTTACTATGTACATGCATTATCAAATGCTACTTTTATCTGTATGCATTTCTTAGAAGTGTACAGATTGCATATGCGTGTTTGTCAGGGCATTTTACTTCGTCAGATGTACAGCTTTATTAGCTGTTTTCACAAAACTAATATGTTCATAGTTAGGGCCTGTAGAAGCCTAGCCAAAAAGGTACCCTGGATTTCACCACCCAAGAAAATTATTTTCCTGTGCCCCTGTCAAGCAGAACCACAGAAGTGATCCCCTGGGGTGAATTTTCTATTACCCATACAATCATCAAGATTTTTCTTGAAGAGTGCTAATGAGGAGCTCTGTTTGACATAGATAGGTAGTCTGTTCCAGAGTATGGGAAGTCTCTGGGACAGGAATCTATCCCTCCAGCATGTTCTGTTTATTGTGGTGACAAGGTTTAGGTCCCTAAAGCATGTAGCTTGGAGGGATTGAGAATTCTTTAAGTGGAGCATGTCCAAAAGCCCTGGGTTTGACATAGCTTTGTATGTTAGGCAGAGCTTGCCTCTAAGTTGGTGATATGTGATGGAGTAAAGTTGGAGTTTTTTGAGATGGTCTTCGTAAGGCATCTGTTTGAGGCCATTAATCCTCTTTGTGAGGTATTGTTGTGACCTTTCCAGTTTTTGTAGATGTCTTGTGAGGTACATACCAAAAGGGGTGTTGTACTCTGTAATGGGTCTATTGAGTGGTGAGTATAGGGGAACAATGACCTCTTTTTTTTCTGGATGAGAAACCTTTTGTGATGAAGTGTGCCATGTAGAAGGATTTCCTGACCACTGTGGCGATGTGATTATCAAAGGAGAGACTACTGTCCACCTGTGTCCCAAGGTCTCTAATCACACTTTCGGTGTTAAGTAGACTACCACCTATGTAGTAGTTTATGGTACAGAGTTTTTACCAAAGGGGATGACAATGCACTTTTTGGCATTGAGCTTGAGACCATGGCTTTGACACCAGGCATCTGTCTCAGTGAGGCCTTTTTGTAGGATGTCCACATTGTTATGAGTTTCGATTATGGCTCCTAGTTTGCAGTCATTTGCAAATTTATTTAACCAAATACCTTCTGTGTTAGCCTGTACTTCAGAGAAGTAGATACCAAACAGGAGAGGACCCAGGACTGAACCCTGTGGAACTCCACTTGTCACTGGTCTGAAAACTGATTTGGAGTCTGCTACTTTCACAGTGTGGGTTCTGTCAGTTAGCCAGTTGGCAACCCATCTTGTGACATAGGAATTTATACCTAGTTTAGTGAGTTTATCTATAATTCCAGAGTGGGGGATGATGTCAAACACCTTGGCAAGATCTAGATAGGCTGTGTAAACCACCTTACCCTCATCTATGGCTTTGCTGACTACTTCAAAGAAGTCTATCAGGTTTAGGAGACATGTTACAACAATTTTCTCTTTACACTCTTCTATTGTTTCCATGAAATATAAATGTCCTATATTGTCAATGACACAGGGCTGATAGCCTTCTAGGGTGGCGCATATGCACCCCTATAGTAGTGTTGGCCATAGGTAGATATGACTGGCAGTTGCATAAAATAGAATGTTCTGTGGTAAATGTGTACACATGCTTCATGGACAGTTTATTTGATACTAAAAAACAAAGGGCACTAGTGAAGAAGAAGAGGCTCGACTCCCTTGTTATACTTTCAACACTTTATTGTAAATCACAGCACTCCAACACACGTATAGCACATAAATGCTATTTCGCAAAACACAGTGCGTTTTCATTTCCAATTACTTCTTCTGATGTATAACTGAATGCATATCGACTACACCCCTATCTTTAAATATCCTTTAAGTTAATTATCTAATTAGTCAATAAGGCATTTAAATACTTTAATTAGTGAGCACTCCCATAGGAAACAAACCAAATATTCTACTTAACATGTAAAGAAAACATTTTAAAAAACACATTTTGAAAATCTGACAATATTAGCATAATACCTAAAACCAACTTTCTATAATAAATACTTTTATAATATACATTTAAAATACACAAATAAAGCAGGAGAAATGAACAAAAACCAAAACCAAGCAGAGAAACACTTTAAATTTATTTATTCTGAAAAAAATTGACGAGAGTACAAGACCAAGCTTTGGTGAGAGCTCAGTGTCTCATCTTCATCGACAAATTACAAGCCAACCATCCTAGTTTATATACTAAACAGTTAATTAATTAATTACATTCAATTATAAAACCCTATCAAATTAACACACAACCTTTAGTCACTAATAAAAACATTTCATTTACTATAATCTAATTTACAATGTTAAAACATGTACTAAATCAAAAATTGTTCAACAATGTTTATAGTTAGGACAACATTTACACATATTTTTATTATTTTTTTTTTTGCACATATAGCATAAAATATGCATTAAAAACTACATACTACTCAAATCAGAACACTATATCAAGTAAATATATATATATATATATATATATATATATATATATATATATATATATATATATATATATATATATATATATCTTGTACCTACTTACTACTAAAATAACCTGGGTGTTAATAAGGAACCCCAAAAAGTTTTGTAAAAACTACTACTCATCTATTATTAGACAATAGTTTCAAGACTGGAGCAACAGAAACATATTCATTTAAACCTGGGTTAGTGTATCCAAAGTATGAACCTTTTGTTAGAAACTGATAGGTATCAAATCTAATAGAAGACCTTTTTCTGGAGAACTGTATTGACCTCGACCTGTACCATTATTTGAATGTTGTAGCCCCTAGATTGCCTAAGACTCACAAATCCTTGGAGCATCCACTGCCAAATACATTGACAGCATTTTAAGACCTTTAATTTCCAAAGAAGTCCATATTTGTGGTTTCTGACTGTTGACATAAAGGACTTGTACACAGTCATACCACAGATGTTGGGTATCCAATGGATAATTTCTATTTGAAAGGAAAGTAGATGATAATGTGATTTATGTAGTTGAGACTTTACTAGAAATAGTATTAAGTAACAATTTTATGTCCTTTAACAACAATATTTATCTTCAGAAATCAGGAGTAGCGATGGGATCACCCTGATTGGGAAAAGAACTTTCTATTCACTGACCCTGTTTCATGTCTTCTGTCACCTGGTACACTAGGTACCAGGATGACATGTTTTTATATGGAAGGCTTGTCCTTCTGTTATACCTAAGTTCTTAGACTCACTCACAAAAGGAATTTACACACAATTTACAAGAATCAAGTATCAGCTTTCTTGACATCCTTATTAAGAAGGACTTGATGAAATCCAAGTACAGGAGTTTGTCAAAGGCCAGATGGCAGCCAGGATGGTCTCGCAGGAATGTGAATTTTTGAGTAGTATGTTTGCCAACAGAGGGTATCCTGATTTGTTATTGAGTGACATCAAAGCAGAGGTTATTACAAAAAGAAGAGTGGGTGTCTACAAACCTATATTATGTACTGAAGACATGGTCTTGGATGATGCCATCGAACCTTCATTTACATTAAGCCCTGTAAATGCTTATTTACATGAACCTGTCTTGAGGTTTTTTTGTACATATTCGGTTGACCATTTTGAAATCAGAAAGGTGCTCAACAAATGTTGGGCACTTATTACCGAAGACACATTTTTGACAAAAAGACTGGGAGAATTTCCAAGAATTACTTTCAGAAGAGGGCAAAATTTAAAAAGCCTGCTTGAATCGCTTTCAACCCAATGCATTGTAGGAACAAGGAAGTGTGGTTCTTGTAATCAATGTAAGCACATTCTTACTGATTCGAAGGTTAGAATTAGGGACACAGTATATAAAATAACGGGGAAGTTTAGTTGTGAGTCTGGTGCAGTGCTTTATGCGGCTTTATGTCAAAATGGAAAAATGAAAACTCAGGCAGCGGATCTATGAGCACACCTATGCCATAGCTAAACAAGATGTTAACAATGCCCTGGCTAGGCACATTCTTGCCAGTCAAGTCACTCACTGACAATTTAAGTGGTCTTTGGCAGACTTACTTGGAAGTAAATGAACTCTTATTGGATTGATAGAACATGGGCGTACACTAACCCAGGTTTAAATGAATATGTTTCTGTTGCTCCAGTCTTGAAACTATTGTCTAATAATAGATGAGTAGTAGTTTTTACAAAAACTTTTTTTGGGGTTCCCTTTTATTAACACCCAGGTTATTTTAGTAGTAAGTAGGTACAAGATGTGTCTATACACACAGAACAAAACATTATTAGCCTGGGACATTTTCCTTTAGGTTTATAGGATATATATATGTATATACATGTATATACATATATATATATATATATATATATATATATATATATATATATATATGTATATACATGTATATGTATATACATGTATATACATATATGGTTATATAGAATGTATGAATGGATAATCAAATCTGACACGGGTTTTACTTGATATAGTGTTCTGAATACATATTTTATGTGTTATGTGCACAAATAAAAAATAATAAAAGTTTTGATTTAGTACATGTGTTTTCACATACATCTGAGTTTTTATATATATACACAACTCTTATTATATACGCATATACATATATACATATGTATGTATGTGTGTATATATATAATTTTAACAATGTAAATGTAAATTCCTTTTTTGATAGGGGTTTTATAATTGAATGTAATTAATTAATTAACTGTTTAGTATATAAACTAGATGGTTGGCTTGTAAATTTGTCTGATGCTCACCTGCTTGGTTTTGTTCATTTCTTGAACATAAATAAAGCAAATACAATCTTCTTCTTCTTCTTTCGGCTTTTTCCCGGGTAGGGGTCGCCACAGCGGATCACCTTGTCCGCACATTGAATGGCAGTGGAGTTTTACGGTGTCGAGTTGCCAGCCCGGCGGCCAACCTTTCACAGAAGGCACACTCACATGCACACCTAGGGCCAATTTAGAGTGTCCAATCCACCTGCAGCATGTCTTTGGGATGTGGGAGGAGCACCGGAGGAAACCCACGCGACCACAGGGAGGACATGCAGACTCCGCACAGAAGGCACCCCAGCCGAGGACCGAACCGGAGAACCTCTCGCTGTGAGGCAAAATAAAGCAAATACAGTAACCTAATGCAATTTCATTATCAGTAGGTATTAGCACCATCTAGTGTTATAATATATTATTTACAAACAAATACTTGAAAAACATATAGCTTCATAGAGTAATGTAAAATATTAAAGAAATTCATAAAAACTCTACCTGTTTAATAAGCAAAAATCAAACTTATAATAAATAAATAAATTAATATCTAAAGTTTAGCTGCCCTCATCTTTAAAACTGAGGCAAGGGAAACTGCGTCATTCAGTCCTGGGGGTTTATTAGCCTCTAAGAACAATTGCCACAATAGTTCTTTGTATTCTATAGATGTTTCCCAAAGTCCACCCCTTATGTCTTTTTTCCACTACTTCTAAAACAAAAAAGTTAAAATTTGCCTCCTGACAGCTAATTTTGTGTCTGTAAAGTGCATTGTGTGTGCATTTAGTCCTAATTTCATAATAATGCTAATAGATTCTGTTTTTCAGTTTTCTTTCTGACTTTCCCACATAGAATGCATCGCAATGATCACACAACCCTATGTAAACTATACCACTAGTTTCGCAATTTGCAAAACATTTGCTTTGAATCAAAAAATCCCTGCTTTTAACATAGGTAATTGCTCTTGTACAAATATGTGGGCACTGTGAACATCTTCCACACTTAAATGTTCCTACTTTTCCTTCTCTTGCTATATTCATGCCATTTTTGCCTTCCAAAATTGTTTTTAAGCTCTTACCCTTTCGATAAGTACATTTTAGTGTCTGTACAAACAAGCATTCAAGGTCAGAAATTTCTCTGAATCTATTCCATTCATCCTCTAGAATTTTTCTAATCTTTACTGCTTCCCCACTAAAATCCAACACAAAATTGCTTTCGCCTTCATATTTGTCAACTTTTAATTCATCATTTTTCCCACCTAATACTAACTTACTAACCTCTTCTCACTATTAACATGCCTTTAAGCCTCAAACTAGTGTATCCTCTACTACTCCTTAACATCCTTCTCTTTTACTATACTCTTACTTCCTACGAATATCTAACCCTTTGCCAATCTCCTAATTTGGCCAAACACACAACCTCTCTACTTCCTCTAGCTGAACAAACACATATTAATATCCTATCTTCCTGTCCCTACCTTCCCCCTCTCTACCACAAATTACACCATAATAGATTTCTAACTACTAGACGGCTTTATCTAATACCCTGCAAAAACTCAAAGGTATTTCAAATTCCACAAACACTTTTACTGATACATGGGACATCAACCCTGGCCCCAATAATCCTCTTACCCACACCGCTTCTAACCATACTGCCAACAATCTTAGTTCTCCTTTCTCTAATGACTCCCTCACAATAGCTCACCTAAATATTCGTAGCATCAACAAGAAAATCACTCAACTCCATGCTTTAATTGACTTCTATGTCTTTGATATTCTCTGTCTCACTGAAACATGGCTTAAACCAGGTACCAAAGACAACAAATTCACTCCCCCAGGCTATAGTACCGGTAGCCTTAACTAACTCCTGCCCCCTCCCCAGCCAACACTGAAATACTCTGTACCAAACTCCAAGTGAATAAAAACAAAGCCATTTACATAATTACATCCCTCCAGGCAATAACTCAAATACACTGGAAAATATTCTTAGCTGGGTCTCCTGTAACTTTCCTCAGGAAACCATAATCTTAGGAGACTTTAATATTGATTGGAACTCCTGTATCTCTCCCAAACCTACCTTTCACCTTAATCTTTTTAACTTTCAACAAACCATAAACTCCCCTACTAGAATACACAAATCTACCAATAATATAAAACTGGAATACTCCTGACAATATCAGCGATCATCTCCTCACCTACATCACTAAACAAAATACAACAATCCCAAACAGGCTACTCACCTCCCAATTGATGAAGCTTTTACCTATTTCAACAATACCTTCCTACAAATTCTCCAGCATCATCGCCATCCGATCAAACAAACAATGCTAGCTAGAAATAAATTATGGACAAAATGGAGATCCACTAAAAACCCATCTGACCATCAAAATTTCAAACACCTGAGAAATACAACTAAGAAACTCACCTACCTGGATAAAAGAATTACTATATCAACAACACAGAAATCAAAACCCCAAACATTTCTGGTCAGGAACCAATAAACTGCTCCATCCAGGGAACACCAAAACACCTACACCAGCTAGCCTAGCTCAGACCCAACCCAATATAATAGACAACACCTTCAACAACTTCTTCTCTGAAACAGTCACCTCTCTAGCAAACACCATGACTCTTCAAATAACCTCTCCTCTAAACAGCATTGCTACACTAAAATTTAATACTGTCTCCACAACCTACATCGTAAGTTACTCTCTAAACTTAAACCTTGCCTTCAGCTGACAAACTACCAGCTGAATATCTTCAACTAGCTGCAACTGAACTAGCTTACCCAGTCTCCATATTAATTAACAGAACTATAACTGAATCCACTATCCCATCCTGCTGGAAAATCTCCCATATCATTCCCCTCCACATTTCTAATTTCCTTCTATCTCCACTATCTAAAATTATGGAGCGTTGCATTCACCATCAACTCTTATATCATCTCTTGCAAAATAACAGACTCACAACATGGTTTTAGGCCCCCACCACAGTACTTCCACTGCCCTTCTCTCCTTCACAGGCGTGATCAACAAAACCGCAATAACAACCTTTACTCCTCTGCACTATTCCTTGACATCTCAAAAGCTTTCGACATGGTGAACCATCAACTTCTCCTAGATACTTTAAAATCCCTCTCACTTGATTCGTTAGCACTACAGTGGTTTGACTCTTACTTGAAAGATAGAAAACAAGCAGTCCTCTGGGACAGCCATCTCTCCTCTCAGCTCCCTGTCACTATTCCTTTTCTCCATATTCATAAATAACCTGCCTACTTCACTCCCAACATCCACTGCTGATGATTCTACTCTCATCTGTTCTGCTGTATCTCCAGAAAAACTGCACTCCTGCAGCCAAAATGTCTTTACAGCAGCAGAAAAATGGTTCCAACATATCTGTCTCCTCCTTAATCCCAAAACTCTTCACCCCACCCTTACATCTGCCCCAATCTCATTTTCCATTGTGTCCTGTAATGGCACTATCATTACACCTGACAGTTCCACTAAACTACTATTATAGACAATCAGCTAAGCTTTGACTGCCACATTGATCTGACCATCAAGACTGTTAATAAAAATAGGTGCCCTCTATAGACTAAAGCCCTTTCAGTGTCTCTTGCCCAAACTCACCTCATCTCCACACTATTGTATGCCTCTCCATCATTTATCAACCTTTCTAAAGCTAACCTTCAAAAACTCAACACAGCATACCATAGTATTGCCAGGTTTGCCACAGGTTCCCCTCATCACTGTCTCAATCTAAAACAACTTAATTGGCTAGAACTTCAGAACATAATACTTCTACATCAATTAGTCATAACTTATAAAATTCTACATTACCCCTCCAATACACCAATACTTAATAACCTCATCACCCCATATAAAAGGAAGCTTCTAGTAACTACTCTCAAATCACACAATAAAGCAGGTGACTAATAAACTTCCCCAAAACAAATAAGAAACCATTTACAAACCCACTGGCTATGCCCATGCTCTAATCCTGACTGAGCTCAGCAATGATTTCATCTCTTTCCAGTCCCCACTTGCAGAATTTCTTTTTCTCTTTTTCCTTACACTTCCTACTTCCTCCATCTACATGCTATATCACTGCATCTTGTCATCTTTTCTTTTTCTACCTTTCTACAGATCTCTTCTATGTTTATCTCCTTCCTTATACTAGTGCCCTGGCACAACTTATTCTATTCTAAATTGTAAATAGTGTAATTTTTATTTGACTCTCCATATGTCAGTTTATTTCCAATCTTCTGCATTTACTAGCAGTCTTACTCTAGCAATCATTCAAAAGAAGGTTGCCTCTCTGTTTTTATTTTCCTGTTATAATCCCTCAGCATTTTACTAAACTACACAATAATTGTTCCTTTATTTGCTTTTATGTTTATATAATTTGCTTGTTTGGTCTTTGTTTTGATTTTTGTTATTTGATTGTTTGTTCTTTTTATTGTAATGTTACTAGTATGTTAATGGAGCTTTTCTCCTCGGGCCTCTGCTGAAAATGGGCATGTATCCAGCCAGACTAGCCCGGTTAACAAATGTAAAATAAAAATAAAAAATACCTAGGATGGGTTTAAATTTGTCATGTCTTCCTGTCCTAACTTCCTTTTCTATTACCTCAATAAGTTTGGTGGGGTATCCTCTATCTCTAAACATGTCACCCAGTAATGTACACTCATCATTAATGCCTGATTCATTTGATGTCATTCTCCTACCTCTTATGAATTGTCCCTTTACAATCCCTTTTTTCTGGTGGTAAGGGTGTGCACTATTGCAAGCTAAATACGAGTTTGAAAAGGTTTCTTTTCTATAGATTTTTGAAAAGAATCCATGTTCTCCTTTTCCTATCAAGATATCTAAATATTTTAAAATATTCCTGTCACACTTGTAAGTGAAGGTCAAGAAATTGGTCGAATTTGAGATGTAGTTAAAAAAAGTGTTAAATTCATCTTCTGAACCTACCCATAAAAAACACGTCGTCCAAAAAGTGCCTATAAAATTTCCAACAGAGTTTAAACTCAGAGTTAATAATGTATCTATCCTCCCAAGCAGACAAAATAATGTTTGTGCATATGGGAGCACATCTCGCCCCCATAGCTACCCCCTGGATTTGTTTAAAGAACTCACCTTCATAATGTATATAATTGTTACTAAGAACTAGGTCCATTAATGTTAAAATAAGATAAAAATCATTGTTACTGAATTTCGCATATTTCACTAATGCTTCTTCAAACCATTTCATTCCTTCCCTATATGGTATAGAAGAAAATAAATCCACAATATCAATCGTGATGAAAGTAATATTCTTGTCAAACATTTCTTGTGTTAAATTCTGTAGCAAATCCCATGAATCTTTCACTACCCCATTGCCCTCCATTGATAGATCCTTTAGTTTAACATCTAGTCATCTGGCCAGGGGTGCTGTAACTGAGCCTTCTGATGCTACTATAGGTCTCATTGGGGGATTTTCTACATTTTTGTGAACCTTCGGAACTCCAAATATTGTGGGGACTTTAGGTTTTTCAACATGTAAGTACTTAAAAGTTTGAATGTCAATCGAACCTTCCAAGAGTAAATCATTAAGAGCTAAATATATTTTTTTGTTACCTATATTTATTTCATTAAGTGAAGCCCTAGCATATCTCTCTGTGTTTTCCAATAAATCCATCCTTTTGGCTTCATAAAAGATTTGGTCTGTAATGACAGTACCACCTCCTTTATCAGGTTTAATTACTCTTATTGACGTATCGCACAGTATATCTCTTAATAGAGTATTTTCTTCCTTGGTGAGATTAAATGAAATTTTGTTCTTGGTAAGTTCACCCCTTAATTTCTTTTCCATAATGGCCTCAAAATTTTTAGTTGTGGGTGTAAAGGAGAATTAAAGGTGCTCCTTTTCCTTAACACCTCTGTTCTATGGCCATTAGAATTCTGTCCTTGGAACAAAAGTTGGCAAGATCTAGATAGGCTGTGTAAACCACCTTACCCTCATCTATGGCTTTGCTGACTACTTCAAAGAAGTCTATCAGGTTTAGGAGACATGTTACAACAATTTTCTCTTTACACTCTTCTATTGTTTCCATGAAATGTAAATGTCCTATATTGTCAATGACACAGGGCTGATAGCCTTCTAGGATGGCGCATATGCACCCCTATAGTAGTGTTGGCCATAGGTAGATATGACTGGCAGTTGCATAAAATAGAATGTTCTGTGGTAAATGTGTACACATGCTTCAGGGACAGTTTATTTGATAGCACTTTTAGCATTTCACTGATGGTTGGTTAGCAAAATGTGTCGTTTGCCTGTTGTTTTGGGGTTGGGGAAGCCAAGCTTCTTTTCTGCTTTGCCACAAACAAGACTTGCTATTGTTACTCTCCTTATTTTGGATCTAACCTTTCTTTATGTGGGATTGTAAAATGTTACAACCACACAATTCCTTTTTTTTAATATTTGAATATCCTGACTGTTTTATATTTCTCCAGTAGGTAGTAGAGAAATACTACCTTTTATATGTTATACCAAAGCAGGACTTTTATTTTTTTGTGATACTTATGTGTATTATCCTTCTTTTGTGTTCTTTGTCACCTAGGACTATGGCACCCAGGCATCCCAGTCCTTGCAAAACTCCCTTCAGTGACCCTGAAAAGGATGCCATTGTGGAAGCATTTAGGTGACATGGTGAATTTCTGCTTGAGAGGGGTTGTGGAGATATGTCTGACAGAATGCAAATTTGGCAGAAGATAGTGCAGATGTGAACACTGTAGATGGCCAGAGTAGGACATATGATCAGGTGTGCAAAAGGACCACTGACATGATTTCATCGGCCAGGACAGCGGTTGCAGTGGCCCTTGTATGGGGGAGCTGCCACACAGCCAAAGCTGACACCAAATGGCGAGTTCCTGTCCACTGTCAAGGATCCAGACAGCTCACTGGAAAGTGCACAACAGCATGTTATTGATGTTGGTGCTGCTATTTTAGGCATGACAAGTATGTCTTAAGAGAAGCTTCCAAGTAGGCATACCTATCCCAATTGTTAAATACTTTTTGTATAGTAAAATGTTGACAGCAATACTTAAGTTCTGTTTGACATTAAATTTATTATGGGGGTGGAATAGTTGTAGATTGATACAGTTAACTACACATTCTGGTTGATTACACATGGGCTTGGGGTGGACATGTCATCCAAGTTCGTAAACATATTGTTAAAGTACATATAAAGGGCAAAAGTCTTAATCCTCTGTGTTACTGTTCACTGTGATGGTGTCCTTACCTTTTGCATAACTTATTTCATTACCATCCAGCATAGGAAGCCTACAGTCATTTGCACATGGTAAGCCAAACATTTTTATGTCAGTACTGATGCACAGCTCAAAGAAATATTTAGTTTGTGATGTGGCTGTCAGGACTGTTGTGTGTATTGCTGTACTGTCTGTAGTAGTGTACCGCTGTTAGTTTTTTAGCATATACTGGATTATAGAAGATAGGTACAATTTTTTTCCTGTGTTTATTTCTTATTATCACAGGTGATCCTGACAGTGGAAGTGTGGGACTCCTATCACCTGATGTCAGTGTATCATCAGACCCTGATGATGATGGTGGACAAACAGAGACACAGTTGGGGTGCAGAGGTTGAATCTGACACTGAGGTTGACATTCAGCTATGCCCTGTAATTCCACTGGACACAGCCAATAGGCCTACACCAACCCATTCCAATGAGCCCTCAGACATTGGACAGGTCGAGGCTGAGACACTTGATCAAGGCAGTGTGGTTAGTGCAGCTTCAGTGCTTGTTGACTCTGGCTGTAACCAAAGTGTGTATGAGGTGCCACACAGGATGGGTGTTAGTGGTGCTTGGAGTTGGCCTGCTGTCCATCCTCCACCTGATACAGGTGTGTCTCCCTGTGCCATTTGTCATATGATTAGGGCCACCGTGGTAGTGCAGGCATGTTCCAACAAGTCCTCTAGAGAAATGCTTAAGACTGTAGATGTGGCATAGGCTGACATGTGTGATTGCCTCCACCATGATGTCAATTTAATGGATTGCATGAATGACATGTTTGCACGGGTGATGTCTATGATTGAATGTCTTCTGGGAGGGGGATGGCATCCACATGGGTGTAGATCAGCAACATTATTAGATGTTAGCCAACATGGCTGTGCCTGATCATGTTCCCACAGTGGCACTACTTCCTATGCTCCATCAGTAGTTGAGGTCTTCACACCCAGATGTGGAAGGTCATGGGGTTGTGGTCCTGGGTGTCCTTATGAGGGGAGTTCATCCAGCAAACATTGATCACATTCAGAAAGCAGCAGTGCATCTGACCATGGCTGTGGACATGCCAGTTCTCATGGTTGGGCATAACAACAATGAACTGCCACTTGTACCATGTATAGGTCACACCTGTATGACATACTAAGAAACAGAGCTACCACAGAGCTTGGCTGTGTTCTTGCAGACACTTACACACTAGTTTCACCTTTAAGGCCCATACACATACACAACAGTTACATGGTTCAGCCATAAAGCTTAAAGCTCATTCTGTTTCATTGGCCATTTGTTACTTTATCCAAATTCCTGCCTGCTTCCTTTTGGTTTTCACATGTACTCACTTACCTTTTGTTTAGCCCTAGGCTTCCTGACCCCCACCACACACACACACACACACACACACACACACAACATCCTGTTCAAGTGATAATAACTGTGCCATATCCTTGTTTTCTATCTTTTGGATTCAGGGATACATAAGCTTTGTGTCTGATGCTCAGGTTGCATAGCTGGCTTAGTATATCTCTGTGTGTGATGCTGTTTTGCTAACTGTACTTTTAACATATTTTGGTCTTAGAAAGATATACAGTTGATAGAATCTAAAGAGTTTTTTTTGCATCAGTATTTTTAAGAATCTTCTGAGGGTTGTGAAGTCTGGAACTAAAATGTGTCTCATTACTTTCCAACTTTTCTCTTTAATGATTTTCCAGTGCAAAAGTATGAGGCCAAACTGAGGACATTTGGTGACCATCAGTACTTTTGAGAGGTATAAATGTGTGGATCTTTGGTGGTTGAGTCCTATTACTTGATAGAGGACATAATGTTTTCACATAAGTCTCTGTTGTCACATGTTAAAGTCATTGCTGCATAAAGCATCCACCTTTTACTTACTTACATTAGGAATTAACAATATGCAAGGATATGCCACTCATTTGTATTATTACACAATTCTGTTTTAACACTCCAGGTTTAACACTTATCTTGTAAATTCAGTAATTGCTACAGATCTAGTTCAGGGCTGAGTCAGTCTGATGTTAGCAGTACATAACCATTACATGGATAGGTAAAGGTTGTGAGCATTGCCTGGCATCAGTGTTACTATATGTATATGCATAGATTAAAGGTTGCAGCCACTTAGGTTGTGAGTGAGTGTGCTATGCTTTGCCTCTTAGCCAGTGTGAGGGCATATTGAGCATGCCTACATCTGCCTATGCCCACTGAAGCTGCTGGCTCCCCTTCTGACTCCTCACCTGTGTGTGGCTGTGGTGACCTTGCCATTGGTGGTGGGATGTGTGCCCTTTCCTCTTGTTGATCCTGCTGAAGTTGTTTTCTCAGGATAATGTTATGAAGCATGGCACAGATGATGATGATTTCAGTAGATCTACATGCATTGTACTGCAGGGCTCCCCCAGATGTATTTAGGCACCAGGTTCATGACTTCAGCATCCCAAACACACACTCTATGATATTTCTGGTTTGAGTGTGTGACTCATTATGGTGTTCTTCAGCGGGTGTGTGTGCATTTCTGATGGGCATAATCAGGCACAGTTCCAGTGCATAACCTGCATACCCCATTAAATGACCCTGTGGGATATCACTCCTAGTGAACATCTGATACACTTGGGAGGTGTGCCAGATATGTGAGTCATGGTAACTGCCTGGGTTGCCAGCACACACATTCAAGATGATTCCCTTAGCATTATCTCTTAACATTACACATGACTTGGAAGTTAATGGAGAAGAAGCCCTTTCTATTTATATAGACCCTTCCTTGTTCTGAGTGGTGCCTTGATTTCTACGTGTGTACAATCTATGGCATCCAGTACTTCAGGGTAGTGTGCAACAGGGTAGAACCATTGCATATTTGTGTCCCTGTCCTCAAGAGTACGAGGAAAATATATGTGTTCGCTGGCATGTTGGATAATAGCATTTAGAAACTGATGGAGGATCCTGGATGCTGATGCCTCTGACACCCTCCAGCATGTCCCCTGTTGGTCTCTGAAAGGTACTTGTAGCTATAATTCTAAGTGCTACTCATATCTTTGTCTCCACTGGTATTGGTTCCTCTTGGTTTTCCCTGGGTCTCAGTTGAGGATGACAGATATCAAAGAGTTCCTGTAGTGTGTTTCTATTTATCCTGTAGTGCTCTATAATTTCCACCTCATGTAGACTGTGATAAGCTAACCGGGGTCTGATTAGTTAACCAGGGTTTGAAAACTCTTCTTTTTCTTGGCCGTGGTCTATTATCAGCAGCAGCAGCACAGACATCAGCCTGTTGCACATACACATGAATTAAAGCAACAGCAGCCCCGAACATTCTTTCTGTGTAGATTCCTTTCTGTGGCATAATTTCAATAGATTTTGGAATTTGCAGGGAAAACTAGCACTGTGTCCATGCAGTTGGTTTATAGCTTGTTGAATAGCTCCTCCATCATGGATTGGTTGATTAGCACACAATTCAGCTGCTTATGTTGTAATTTATTTGTTTATTTTATGTATTTATTTGACATTTGTTAACTGGGAATAAGTCTGACTGGGCAGAAGCCAATTTATAGTGGAGGCCTGAGGAGAAAAGCTCCAGACATAAAAGAACACTAAATGACATTACTAATACATACAGTAAACACACAAAATAACAGTAGCACTTAATACAAAGATCTAAGCAAAAATTGAGGACTAATTTACATAAAAGCAATTCATGACTGAAGTATTTATAATAGTCAGTTGTGAGCTTGTTAGGGAGGACTAAGGCTGGAGCAGAGCCAGGAATTTAGTAGCCTTTCTTGTAAAGCTTTTAAGAGGGAGACAATTAGTGGTATAGCTGCTGATAAGAGGAATTTAATTCCAGACCCGTGAAACTGCATAGCTGTATAAGCTGTGACCTATTGAGTTTTTTGGCTTCTAGGTGTCCAACAAGAGTTGGTCAGAGCTCCATAGAGTAATTGATGAGGGGTGACATAGCAGGACAGGAACTGGGTTTATTGATTATGAAATGGATAAGGAGCAATTAAGAGAGATGGAGACAGTTAGGGAACTCAAGGCAGATTAAGGATTTTAGTGAGAGACGGTGTGAGTTGTAAGGCTTGTTTGTAACAAATCTGGCAACAGATTCCTAGTTTGGTTTTGAGAGTGGATTGCAGGTTGGTTAGAATGGGTAAAATGTATAGAAGAGTAGATAGGCATTAACAAGGGACAATCTAGAGTCAGAGGTTAGGATTTTTTAGCTCTGTAACATATACCTAGTTCTTGGAGAGTATTTGTTTTTTTTTTCTTGATACAATTTTGTACATGTAGATCAAATTTAAGTTGGTCATTGACAATGAAGCCCAGGAGATTAGTGTGTGTTACTACATCTATTAGGGTGCTAGTGAGGGAAGTGATGGTAAAGGATGTTTTGAAGAAAGAAAGAGATTTCTGGAGAAATAGAAGTAGTTTTTTTGTTGGTTAAGTAATAGTTGATTGCCATTTAGAGTTGAATGGAGTTGAAGGATTTTGGGGTGATGGACTGAAGATACAAGATATTGTTGGAAGAACAGATTAGTGGAGACAGCTGCATATTGAATTAGAGTAGAGTGGGAGCAGGAAGAGTGAAGTGCTAGTAAAAATGTTGAATCGGACAGGACCAAGGACAGAACCATGGGGTACTCCAGTATTAACAGGCAGGAAATTAGGGAAGGAGGAGTCCCAGTTGACAGATTGCAGTCAATTGGAAAGGTAGCTAGAAAAACAGCTGAGGGTAGGATTAGTAAAACCAAGAGTGGAGATTTTGGAGAGAAGCAGAGGGTGAGAGACTGTATCAAAGGTTTAAGAGAGGTCCACAAAGAGGGAGGATACTAGGTTGTTGTTATCTCTGACTTTGATGATGTTATGTGTAAAGGATACTAGTGCAGTAGTTGTACTGTGACTAGAATAAGAGCCATGTTGGGTAGAGGTGAGTAGGTTTTCATTCTGAAGATATTCAAGTAGTTGCTTGTGGATGCATTTTTCGAGTATTTTGGAAAGGCAGGACAGAATTGCAATAGGTCTATAGTTTGTGAGTTCTGTAGATTGTCCACCTTTGTGGAGTGGAATAATACGGAATTGTTTCAAGATAGAAGGACCTATGGATTCTTGCATAGGCCCATTTATGAAGATATAGATAGGCTAGGCTATAGAATTAGCTGCCAATTTTAAGAATTCAGCAGGTATCTTATCTGCAGAGAGTGAGCAGGGCTTCAGCTTATTAAGTAGAGATTTTATGTGGGAAGTAGGGACAGGATTGGGTGAAAAGTTGATAAACTTGCAGGAGGAGGTGGATGGAAAGTAGGGGTGAGATGAGAAGTGTTAGGGGATGACTATTTTGGGTTAGTGTGTTGATAGAGTCAATAAAGTAGGAGTTGAATTTGATGTCCATTTCAGTGGGAGAATCATTAGGAAAAGGGTTTGGTATGCTGGGAGAGCCAGTTGAACAATAACTTATTGTTAGAACCCCAGAAAACTTTTGGGGTTACTTTGATGGTTAGTTTGGACCATTAGATAATAGTTTTCCTTATCCTCATTGATTTGTTTTCTTGGTGAGGTTGCAAAGATGCTTGTCTGTTTATATGTGTTTAGGGGATATAGATTTCAGCCAGTTTTCCATGCTACACCTCTATTTTGCATACTCATGTGAGGGGAATGGGAAAGGCAAGGTGCCTGGTGAGATGTAACCCTTTTTTTCTGATAGGAGCTAGGGAATTGAGTATATCCAGGAATATAGCATACATTTCAGAATGGCATCAAGTAGTAGGCTAAGGAGAAAGGACCAATTTACAGAGGACAGTCTGTTGTTGAATTCATCTGGGTTAAAGTTGGTGAGGTTATGGCATTCTTTAAATTTGTGTTTCCTGATATGATGTAGGGAGATTCTTTGGACATAGTTTGGGAGGTGGCCACTGATAGAGTCAGGGAGTTTTGTAGGGTTGTGCTACAAGCTAGGATGAGATACAAGGATCCACTCGATGATGGAGCCAAAATTGGAGGATTTGTTAAAATGGGTGACTGCAGAGATAACTTGAGTAAAGCCATGGAGATTTATGCCTGAGGGTGGGAAGTCTGAAATTAAGATTTGCCATTTGATAGTGACATCCCCAAGAATTATTATTTCATTTAAGATGTGGTTGGAAAAGCAGGAGAGTAGGTTTACAAGAGTATGGATATTATTCCCAGGGGGAATGTAGATGCCAGCTATACATAGCTTTTTGAGGTTGTTTAGTTTGCAGTTGGCAAGTGGGGTTTCTACAGGGTGAATGTTTGGAAGGGGTATGGAGAGAGGAGAGAGATGCAATTGGTTTGTGTAAAGCATTGCTATACCACCAGCTTTTTTGTATAACCTGTCACAGTATGATATTGTAGCCAAGATGAAGTATTTCTGAGTCAGAGATACAGGCTTTCGGTCATGTTTCAGTTAGAATAACTATATTGGGAGAATATTTAGCAATCCATGCATGAAATCTACTAACTTTGGTTATAAGACTACTGATATTCATGGAGATGATAGTTGAACACTTAGTGGGAGATTTAGGATTAATGTTGATAGGGGATGGGTGGGTGGAGACAAAGTTGGAAGAGGAATTTGGGCCAAGGTTAGGGTGAATATCACCACATAGGAATATGTTTTTAAGATAGTTTGAACTACAGGAGGCTTACATTTTTGGCTAAGGTGATAAAACTTTCTTTTGTGAAGATATGGTTTTCTACTAAGATGTTATATTTGTGCAGGAGAAAGTAAGATGGATTTAATCAAGTGAGGTTTAATTATGATTAGATATGTAGAGAATTTAATAAAGCTTACATTTTTTCCCATGTAGGCATTGTGCTGTGATGCTTACATAGAAAAGAACATTTTGAGATGCAATAAATGCTGCTGAATAGCGGGCATGCACGAGCAAACATGGAAACTTCTGTGGCATGCAAACTGCCTCATAAGCAGGTGAATCTCATGCAAATGAGACAGGTAGAGTGATTCAACATGTAGAAAGGCATCTGTTCAGACCCTGTGTCAGTGTCTGTAGTGTACGTGGAAAAATTCTATGTACAGAAGTGTAAACAGACAAAAGGGTGTGTAAAACTGTAGATATATGGACATAAATCTCCTGAAAATGTAATACCACATACATATATGAGAAAAAATATTATCCTGAATGTCAGAAAGCGTAAATGAAATTAAATTTTTTTTAATAATCTCAGCATGTTTGCTCTGTGAGCCGCAGTGTGCAAACTTGCTTTATAGAATAATAAAAAATAAATTGGAAAAAAAATTCATATGATTTGACAGAAATGTATTGCAGGACCTTGTGTGGGGTCCCTATAATGGTGCATTGCTACTGTTGCTAACATGATAGAGCTATGAAGCATGTAGTTTCCAGGCTGTGAGCATGGATATGTATGGAAATGAGGTAGAGTTACTGAATATCAGAAAGGAGTAATCGTGTCTGCATATCACCTTCATGTAGGCTCTTAGACCCTTGCTGAAGTTTACACAGAATGTAGCTGACATGGGGGGGTTGTCCATTGACTTCTAAGCTCTTTTAAGCTTTGGTGTGTGTGTTGGCACTACATGCCTTACTTGCTGAGCATGTCTGAAAACTGCATGTATGCAATTAGAAGTTTTTACTTGTTTAAGCCATGCTGCTTGCCACTGCACTGTGTGCAACATCATAAACTGAAGTAGGGCCATTAAATGATGTTAATTATATCATAAACAGGTGGAATGCATCATAGTTAGCCAATCAAGCAATCTACACCTACAGCAGAGCTGTATAAAGTATGCATACACCCTACACTCTGATTTCCCTCAGTACTCTGCACTATTGGAGTACAGACTTGGAAATTTTAAGTGAGATAATAATAGGGGCTGCTGCAGGTCTGCTACAGCTGTATGTGCTAGATGCTGAAGTCAGTGCTGCTGGTGCTGCTGCCAATAGGCCTAGACAGAAAAGAAGAACAGTGTTCAGGCCCAGGGTAAGTTACCGGGAGCTACATGAGCTTGAGATTGTAGAGTGCTACAGGGTGGACAGGGACATACTACACTAATTCACTGAGTTCTGTCACCCTCAACTCAGACCCAGAGCCAACATAGGAGAACCCATTCTAGTGGAAACAAAGGTATGTGTAGCCCTTAGGATACTAGCTACAATTATTTCCCAAAGACCAGCTGGGGACATGTGGGGTCTCACAGGCATCTGCATACAGGGTACTACACCAGTTCCTGGATGCCATGCTACCACATGCCAGTGAGCACATTTCTTTTCCCTCACTGCAGAGGTGAGGCCCAGCAATATGCAACACTTCTACCATGTAGCACATTACGTTGAACTACTGTGTGCCATAGATTGCACTCATATACCATCCAGTGTGGAGGGTAGAATGTATGTCAACCGAAAGGGGTACCACTCCATCAACTGCCAGCTCATGTGCCATGCCCAGGGGATTATCTTGAATATGTGTGATGGCAGTTATGGCAGTTATGATGACTCCCATATCTGGCATGCATCCCAGCTGTACCAGATATTTGCTGGAGGGACATCCTACACAGCCATTTACTGGGGGATTCTGGCTACGCCCTGGAGCCATGAATGATGACACCCATCAGAAATGTGCACACTCTCAAGAAACAATGCCATAATGAGGCACAAGCACAAGCTAGGAACATCATAGAGCATGTGATTGGGCTGCTGATGTCACAGTTCTGGTGCCTAGATATATCTGGTGGTGTCCTCCAGTATTCTCCAGCCACATGTGCACATATGTTCACAGTATGTGCTATGCTACACAATATGATATTGTGGAAACAGCTGCAGCAGGATCAGCAAAGAGAAGGGATACACAGCCCCCCCACCAGTCCCTATGTCACCACAGCCACAGTCACAGGAGGACTCAGAGGAGGAACCCCCTTCTGATTTCCCTGTAGGCAGATGTAGGCATGCTCAGCATCATATGCATGGATTTGCTGAATTAATGCAAGTAAATATAGTGGGCTAGTTTATTATGGGACTACAGATACCCAGGCAACTAGTATGAGTTCCTTAATATTCACTAGGCCTTGTGGTTGGAACGTTAACTACATGGGTCAAGGGGGATGTTAAACAGTAGGGTCACATGATATTTGGGCTTCTGTGTATCCCGGCAGAATATGTGGCAGAATATGTGGTGTTGTTCACCCACCCCCGACACAGCAGTATTCCTATATACAGTAACTACTTTAACACTAACTCATCAATGATATATCAGCAGGCCAGGCAATCTCAGGGCAGTAACATAGAAATTGATCATACATTTGTATGTCTCACTTAATGCAGGAATAACAATGTACATATGTATACTGTTAATTGTGTCATGAATGAGTCCTCTCTGTCTGGCAGCTTGTGTGGCTCAGTGGACTAGGGAAATTAGCATGGGTGATGGTGTTGATGGTTCTCATTTGGAAGCATTCACATTTTTTGGATGTGAGGTATTACTATTATTTTTTTTACAGACTGTCATTCTGTGTGTGGTGTAACATTATTACCCTGTGTCACATATTAATTACTTCAGACAGCTGGAGAATGCCATGAACATTTTGACTGAAGTGCAGCACTGCAGAAAGAGAGACAGATGTCATTGTCTGTAACACACAAAATCCCAGACTGGAGTACAGGTAGGTGTGGGCTGCGGTCAATTTATAAGTACTGACAATCACACTGGGCATGCTCACACATTTAGTTAAACTTGGAGCAGTTATGTTGCTCCTTGATCAAAATGACCTGTTATGTATGATATGTGTATACATACATACATATATGTGTACATATCCATCTGTCACTATCTGTGTCTCACATAGATAGTATATCTATCTCTATGTATTTACAAATCCATATATATATATATATATATATATATATATATATATATATATATATATATATATATGCATAAACATACATCTCAGTCTCTCCCCATATACCTCACATATACATATCATACACATACACAGGTACATTTATATATACATCCTTGTTATATACATACATATGTGTGTTGATGTCTGTATTGTCTTACATGCCCTAATAACGGTGAGTAAAGCTGCACTATCACACATCTATAATGTTTCTCAAATGATCCAAAGTAAGGGCTCAACAGTACATAATGCACTTGCCTACAGATGCCTGCGCCTGCTAGATGCCACCACACATGCAACAACAGAAGAGCTGGTGGTATAATGTATAATGTTGTCGTCACATGCACGGACAGTACACATTCTTCCTGCCTACAGGTTGCCCATCCAAGTGCAAACAGCCACATATAGCCATAGTGGTAACTGTAAATACATAGCTAGGATAAATAACAGTTGTCTGACTGCTACGATACTAGGTGCAGATAACAGTATGAAGCAATATCACTCTGAAGGCCACAGATGCTGTTCAACACAAGCCTAGTTTGTGTAATCCACAAGTAGTTTGCTAGCAATCATATACAAAGTAGAAGTAAGCCATGGTGAGTGCGATAAGTGCTGTGATCTATAGTAAGTAGGACTATATATGTAGGCTGTCTAATCTTACTCCAAGTCACTTGGTGTGTGTGTTTGAGTGTGTATATGTGTGTGTGTGTGTGTGTGTGTGTGTGTGTGTGTGTGTGTGTGTGTGTGTGTGTGTGTGTGTGTGTGTGTGTGTGTGTGTGTGTGTGTGTATATGTGTGTGTGAATGTTTGTCCCTGCAAAACAACTGAGAATCCCTCAATGGCTATCACATTGCAATGGTTACGCATGTTTTGGCCCTGTAAGTTGTTGCTGGCTACCAATCTGACCTCTTCTACAAGGCCTGTTAAGACTACTACCTGCCATTGTGATACTAGTCTTAAGTTGTGGCATGTGTGATAAGTACCCCTAATCTATAGGGTGTAAGACTAGATAGGTAGGGGTTCTAATCTCATTCCAGGCCACTTGGTGTGTGCATTTATGTGCATGTATATCCCCCTGTAAAATAACTGAGAATCTGTCATTGGCTATCAAACTGCAATGGTTATGCACTTTTTGGCCCTGTAAGTTGCTGCCTTCCAAATTGCCCTCTTCTACAAGGCCTGATGATGTCATCAACCTTAAGACTACTAGCTGCCATTGTAATATCACATTAAAGCTGTGGTGTGTGTGTGTGATATGTACATCTATAGTGTGTACTATGAGATAGGTAAGGGTTCTCATCTTACTCCAATCCACTTGGCATGTGTATGGTGTAAATAGAATTATCTCAGTAAGAAAAAGGTATGTTTTAGCAGTATTTTATTTGTAGCAGGTGATGTGGGCCTCCAAATGCCTGACCACAACTAGGCATGTGATGAGGTGCACTGAGGTGCTCTGTTTGCCATTAGTCAGGGTTCTGTTTCAATGGTGTGTTGAAGTCTGCTAGACAGATCTGTTCCACCAGCATGTATTACTAACATCACATACTACATTAATATCCTTAGAGTGATTAATCCATGTACCATGTCACCTACAGATATGTATGTACATACATTTATAGTGTGTACTATGAGATAGGCAAGGGTTCTCATCTTACTCCAAGCCACTTGGCATGTGTATGGTGTAAATATAATTACCTCAGTAAGAAAAAGGTATGTGTTAGCAGTATTTTATTTGTAGCAGGTGATGTGGGCCTCCAAATGCCTGACCACAACTAGGTCTGTTGATGTCATCAAGCATAATATGTCCTAAAGAGATAGTAATAGCAGACATGAGGTGTGTTGCATGCATCATGTGCTGTGATCTGTAGTGTGCACCATTAGATAGGTAAGTGTTCTAATCTACATACAGCCAGCTTGCACTATGTGTGTGCTGCGCTGTGTCCTGTAAGCAGTATTTAGAAGTAGTGCTATTGTTAATGTATCCAGGTTTGTGTGTGTGACTGTTAGAACATTTTACATCAGCTTATGGAACCATAGGATGCTTGAACTTCCCTAACATAATGGCCATACAGCCCTCACAATCCTAAACACCTTTATACCCATATTTATATTATGAGCACATATTGCCCCATCCCAAGAGGGACACAGGCAGATGCCCTGTGGTGAAATGATGGTCAGCCAGCCAATCACACAGATGGCATGTGATGAGGTGCACTGAGGTGCTCTGTTTGCCATTAGGCAGGGTTCTGTTTCAATGGTGTGTTGAAGTCTGCTAGACAGATCTGTTCCACCAGCATGTATTACTAACATCACATACTACGTTAATATCCTTAGAGTGATTAATCCATGTACCATGTCACCTACAGATATGCAGCATTTGCAATCAAGTAGGGTCACACATTGCCCCATATGCAAGGCAGAGGTCAACTCTGAGTAGTTTATATACCACAGACTACAATGACACTGATTTCAGTCAATCCACATTAACCAGATACTGAAGACATGAAATTCCCTTGTGAGAGACCATACTGTTGTGTGCAATTGCCAGTAGTGCTTGAAAATTACATTATCAAATGGCCACTGTACTCAGATATTGGCATGATAAGGAAAGAGTACATGGAGGTTATGAGTATATCAATTAAAGGTGACTGTACCCTCAGTTATGACATATTATCCCCATTATACCAATGGGGAGACATGGTGATCTCAGGCACATTAGGTGTAAATGTGTGTGGTCAGGCTTGTGTGCCCAGTTTCATCACCCTGAGTATGTACATCACATGTTGCAACTGATGTGCTACTTTCCAGGTACATAGGTGTTAGTGATGAAAATGCTACATATATATTTGCATGGAGTTTATGGCCATGAGTATGTCAACAGGTATGTGTTCATCAATACCATCTTGTAGGATACTGACATAAGTCACAGACTCTATGACTGCTCGCAGTTTGCAGGCATCAGCCAACATTGTTAGCCACAGACATTCAGTATTCATTTATATCATGGTTAAATGGATTCCAAGCAGTAGAGGACCCAGGACTGAGCCCTGTTGAACACTGCTGATTATAGATCAGCTATTGGAGGTGGAATGTCCTTATGTTAAGTATTTGTGCCATCAATGGGCCACTTAGTGACCCCTTCAATGATAGTACAGTTGATACATAAGTGGGTGCATTTGTAAATGATGCCTGTGTGCAAGATATAGTCAGATGGGTTGACTAAGTCTAGGGGTTTGTATGCCCAGATGTCCCCTTACCCAGGTCCTTGGTGACTCCCTCATTTTTTCCATTACACTTTAAGCAAGTTTGCATAATGCAGCGCTTAAACATGATTAATGACTCTAACTTGCAGTTGCTATATTTTGCTTAAACCGTCTGTTTTACTTAACAGCTGTGTGGTGTGCCATGTTAATGCTGTGCTCTACAAGTGTGATTGTCTTGGGTTCAAATTAGAGGACAGATTTTTATTTTGTACATGTATATTATCATTTAAAACACATATATCAATAAAGCTCCATTTACCTGAGCTTAGCATTGCTGTGTCACACACTGCATTGCCCAGCGTTGTGCAAAAAATCTTTAAAGAAAAGAAAATGGGGAGATAGGAAAGTGGAGAAATGGGGTGTAAGCAGGGGGAAAACATAGTGAAAGAACCATAGCTATCCATTTCTTGTACAGCAACTGTGTACTTTGACAGAATTTGTAGATGAATTTCTACTGTCACCCCCAGAGAGAGGGCTGAGGACAACATAACTGCATTGTCAAGCCAATTGAACCAAATTACATGTGTCCAGTGGACACGTTTGAAATGGAGAGCTATGTATGGGACAATATTTTTTTAGAACATGACCCCATTTTTGTTTTAAGGTGAGAGTGGAATGTTGGAGAAGAGACATAGGTACATGTACGGGATGTAAGTTGGGTAGGTGAGGAAGCTTTTGCAGACAGGCAAGACAGCAGACAGGGGTGGTGTGTGACACAAGAGGGGGTGAACACCTTGAATGGGGAGGGTGTCATGGAATTACTGTCTCACATGCCTTCACACGGTAGCAGTGTGACTCATGTCCCCTCCTATGGACAGTTGGCACTGCTCCATCATTGCACTGGAGATGGCAGTGGAGGAGGTTGAGCTTTGGGGTGAGCCTGCCCCACTGGGGTGGCCAGCATGCTCTCCATCCAGCTCAGCAGATGTCCAAACCCATGGTACATGATCCTGCACACCAAACCTGGCAGTTTCTCATGGGTGACAACTTCCCCTCCATCACTGCTCCCAGAGAGGGGACAAGTCCCGTCCTAAGGGCCAGAACTACCCAATGCTGCAGGTAGTGCAGAGGCATCAGAGGGGGCATAACCAGGCTGGGTCCCAGACAAGCTGAGCCTGGTGCTACGGCCAGAGAAGGCAAGGCAGGTGGATCACCGGGAACCGGCCTACCTTGACACACTGTAGTAAATTATTTATAACAATAAGATAATCTTATTAGTAACCTAACCAATGTCAGTATTAACATTATGGAACATATTTATTAATACAAATGCATATTAAGGTATAATATGTGGAACCCAACATTAAATAACATAACTGTAAGTATACTAACAGCAAGCCAGTATGAAATAACCTATAAGGTCAACAAAACAGTTAAACAGAATATATTAAAATTAAATCATAACAATAAATATCAATAATAAATTAAAGAAGATAAGGGGTGGAGAGAGAGAGAAAAACATATCATGAGTGACGTTGCAGATGCTATTCCTAAAAAAGACTGCTAATACATAATTCTACAGGTGTGTAGTGTCAACTGTGAGTACAGTTACTACAAATCTTCTGTAGATGATGTAGCATGTACATGCCTCTCAAGCTGTTAGTATGGGACAGTATCGGACAAGCACTAACAAATGCAGGTACACAACTACATGGAACTGTTTCACATAATGTTCACATACATGATTACCAAGGTGTTCTGCAAACAGATTTGAAAATACATTGCAGTCCAGGTAATCATTTATCTGCTAATCATGGAGCAGACAGATTGGGAGTTATAGTTACATTATGACAGTTGAGAGGTATGTTTGTGTACATTAAGTAGATGCAGGGGATATTTGCAAATAATGTAACAACAGCAACTTAGAACAGACATGCAATGAATACAGCCCTACTGCATGGATTTAGACACATTTAGTTATGACACCACAATCCTGCTTTACACTTTATTGGTATTGCTGCTAAGTATCTGTGAAGTATACACATGATATCTGCCCATAAAGTGGACTACTTCACCCACATTCTTTGTTCTTGGAGTGGGAGGAAAGGAGAGCTTTGTGTAGCTCAAAGTGGTCTGGAGACAGCCTTGAAGCATACTTTGGTTTGTGCAATACATTTATCAGGCAATTACTTTTTCATTCTGCAGTTATTACAGTTTTACAGTTGACTGCAGTGACATTAGAACAGACATGCAATGAATACAGCCCTACTGCAAGAGTTTAAACACATTTTGTTATGACACCACAATCCTGTTTTATATTTTATTGGTATTGCTGCTAAGTATCTGTGAAGTATACACATTATATCTCTCCATAAAGTGGGCTACTTCAGCCATATGCTTTGTTTCTGTAGTGGTAGGAAAAGAGAGCATTGTGTGACTGAAAGGGGCCTGGAGACAGCCTTGAACCATACAGTGGGTTGTGCAATACATTTATCAGGCAATTACTATTGCATTCCACAGTTGTTGCAGTTTTACTGTTGACTGCAGCAACATTACAAAGTCATGATGCATACAGCTCTACTGCAATTATGTTATGACACCACAGTCCTGCTTTACACCTTATTGCTTAATGTAATTGGAATTGTTTATTAGTTATTGTTTATTGCACTACAGTTTTTATTGTTTATTGTTTATTGCACTACAATTATCATAAAATATTGGTACTTACCAGAGTTACAGCACATCCTGGCCAGGTGCCTGGAATGAGATACTCATGGATACTTGCACAACCATGGATATAGTGAAGCTTAGCAACATGCAAACAGTAGTAGCAGTTAACCATGTTTAAGCAGTGTTTAGCACCATGCAGCTCTTCCACAGGTAATGCATTGGTTTTCAAATTAAGCAAAACATTCACTTACATTACAAATAAGGTATGACTGTTAGAGACTTGAACCCAGGACCTACTAAGCTTTAGTCCATGACTCTATCAATTTAGCTACTTGGATATTATGTAAACTTGTACACCTTCACATATACTACTGAGCTACCTGTTAGCATTACTAAGCACTGCACCGTGTCACATAAATGGGCTTAAACATAACCAGAAATAAATAATTGATTAAACCCAGTTTCTATTTTTAAATGTCTGGCGGGTGTCAGTTCTGTATGTACAAGCGCCACTTGGCTTTGCTGCGCTCCTCACTGTGCAGCACAAATGGACAATAAAAATAAATAAATAACAAGATATATAATAATTAATTATATCTGGTTACTATTTTTATGTCAGCTGTATAGATGTAAGTGCAGCTTTGCACTGCTGCACTCCATGCTACTCCATGCAAAGAGGCATTAAAAAAAAAAAAACACTTTAAGAAGTTAAAACACTAAATATTGCATCACACCCATTTCAACATTAGCAGGGTACATTACAGGGATTCTTAATCTGTACATAACATCTGTCCCGGAATTCCCTGTATAATCCACAACCATGGGATAGCCACTACATGACTGCCTACATGGATTCAATATTCCTGCTACTATGCGCTCCCTTGGCAGTGTGCTATGATTAATATTCATGGCACACTGCAGAGGTGAAACCGTGGCTGTACACACAGGTACATTCCATGGGGTCCAATTCATAATGTTGAGATTTCACAATCTAGAAGCTCTGAATACTGATGCTCAGAACTTTGAAATTGCGGAATCTCGAAAACTGTCACTGGAGATTGCCGTACAATGCAGAACGGGAACTTTACTGTTCGCTGCACTATACTGTGATCTCAAAATTGGTATCTTTATGTTGCAGGTGAGTTGGGGGGTGCAGGGGGACTTGAAGCCCTGCAAAAATGTGATTCCTGATGTTTTGCTGTTTTATTTTTTTATTTCAATATTCTGCAATTTCAAAGTTCTGAGCGTCAGTATTCAGAGCTTCCAGATTGTGAAATCTTAACATTAAGATGTGGACCCATTCTGTGTAGGCTCTGCATGGAGCATACACTGATTTTTTTGAATCCTGGGGATGGTTTATTTCAGTTAATGCAAGGGTGGATGAGAGTGGGTAATCGACTGTTAGGTAAAATGTTTGAAGTATAGCAGGTAAGGTAAGATAACAGGAGGAGGAAAAAATACAGATTTATTTAAAGGTTCATAGATTAGTACTAGGCTAACTGCCCTTGTGAGCCATTTTAAGCCTAGCCAATTATCCCTTGTGAGACTCAAACCCTGCACCTTGTGTTTGTAAGGCAAACATCTTAACCATTAGGCCACCCTCCCAACCTGATATAGACAAGTATCATATTTGAGGTGGAAGAAGAATGGGAGTTATGAAGGATGGATGAAAGAAAAAGGCAAGCAAGCTAAGGGTTACTAGTAGATGGGTAATTAGAGAGAACAGATAAGGAGGAGAGGGTGAGTCAGAGAAGAAGCAGTAGTGAAGGTAAGGGTACTGGATATATAGGCAGTGTTTGTACTTTATGTAACCAAAAAATGAAAAAGTAGAAATGCTACAGGATGCTGGATGCCTCAGAAAAAAGCAAACACCAACAAGTTGTAATCCACAGATTTAATATATAACTATATACAATGTAGTTAGATGAAGCACTTTCATCCACATGCAATGTGGACTTCTTCAGAATAACATCAATTAATCAATTAGCCTTTTAAATACTTTTTTTGGCGCCAAAACAGAAAGTTAAAAAACAGCTTAATTTAAAGAAAAATTACATTTTTCTAAAAACAATACATTTCTATGCATAAATGCATATGAAATTCACATGTACCAAATAATGTATTTAGTGTCGATGTTCGTATTATAATTCATAATTTATCATTTATTTATATTTTGTAATATATAATACCTATGGTTTGTGCAATACTTTCATAGTTCAATATATTATACTTCATCTGTATTTCATTAACATCTTATATATCAGTGATCAATTTATGACCATTTGTATGCCATAAAAAGAAAAGATAAATCTAACGCATTGTTTAGACATATAGACAAACATGGGGAAAGTCACTTTTTCAAATTTTCTATTTTGGAACAAGTTAGGCAGGGACAAAGAGGAGGCAATTATAAAGCCTTACTAGATGTGAAGGAAGTTAGATGGCAGATATTAACTGATGCTTCCAATGAACCAGGCTTAAATGACTATATTACAATTAAACCTATTTTACAGGTCAACATGTAGGATCCATAAGATTATGTTTATGTGGACTGTACTGTAATTTATACTTCAATTTTTGAAAATGAATGTTGAACAACACGTTCACTGGTATCAACATTGATATTGATTTTATTTTTAATTTTAATATTATTTGATATTGGTGTATTCATTGATCTATAAGATGTTAATGAAATAGAGATGAAGTATAATATATTGAACTATTAAATTATTGCACAAACCATAGGTATTATTATATATTACAAAATGTAAATAACAAATGATAAATTATGAATTATAATATGGACATCGACACTAAATACATTATTTGGTACATGTGAATTTCATATGCATTTATTTATAGAAATGTATTGTTTTTAGAAAAATGTAATTTTTCTTTAAATGAAGCTGTTTTGTAACTTTCTCTTTTGGTGCCAAAAAAAGTATTTAAAAGGCTAATTGATTAATTGGTGTTATTCTGAAGAAGTCCACATTGAATGTGAATGAAAGTGCTTAATCTAACATCATTTTATATAGTTATACATTAAATCTGTGGATTACAATTTGTTGGTGTTTGTGTTCTTCTGATTCATCCAGCATCCTGTAGTGTTTCTATTTCTTCTTTTTTTGGTTACATATTGTCGTTTGAATGCTATTGCGTGGTGTTGTAGTGGTTTGGCATGGATACCTTGGACGAATTTCCTTTCAACAAGTCTTCCCCGGCTGGCAAAAACGAATTGCAGAGACTGCATTCTGACGTCTCTATTCTCAAAGGGGAAGTAAGTCACTTATTGGAACTAATGACACATCTTGGTCTGAAAGAGCAGGCATCGCAACATATGTGCACTGGGTCCTATCAATCTGTTGGTAGCATAGTGGATTCCGAACTACCCAACGGCCAGGGGACAGCTATCGGTGCATCTGCAGCTCTGGATAACATGGGTTTGTACGGAACTTCAAATGAGAACAGTAGGTCATCTGAAAAAGACTTTACTTTTGACTTTTTGCTTTACAATCTGGATGAAGAATCACGTTGAACAGGAACCAAACCCAAATGTACCATGGCACGGAAAACCTATTTAACAACTGTGAATAGAGGTACGACCAACATGAAAAGTATTGTAAGACACAGCTCTAGTCCCAGAGCGAGTGTAAATTGTAATAATACAGCCAAGTGTAATATGGGACTATGTGTCACTCAGTTGGAAGATTTTTTGCAAAGAGATGTATGTTTTAACTCTTTGAGTCAGGCAAATGGGCCTGAAACCATTCAAGTTAATACAGTTAATGGGATAATAAAAGAGCTTATTTATTCCTTCGGAAAAACATTGAATGCAATAAAAGGTGTAAAGACAGATAATGCATATTTGAACAAATGTCTTACTTTGAATATAGTCCCTAAGGGACTTCTTTTTTTAATGTACCTATGGGAGTGTTTTTAAATGATCAAGTTTGTGAGGAATTTGATATTTTGTTTAACAATTTTGGTTTTGATTATATGCGTCTCTTAATTAAGAAAAATGATGAAAAATTGTGTTAGCTTACTGCACAAGTGTAGAAATTAAATAATGTTATAACAAATGATTTATTATTTGACCAGTGGAAAAAGTTATATACTAAACAATACACACTAGCTGAGAAGAAAACTCAGACAATACAAGCGAAGAAAAACAAAAAGATAAATAGAGATATAGCTGAGTGCAAGTCCAATAGAGTGTACCCTTGGAAAGAAAACATAAGGGGAAACACTGAGGGTTGTAATGACAACAATACAGATGGACGTCAGAGTTATATTCAGGAGGGGCATTATGAAGATGGAAATTCAAATTTTCACGTAGGTTGGAAACAAACATCACAGCAGAATTGGAAAAAGAACTGGAAGTGGAGAAGGAACAGACAGGAATGGGGACAGAAAAATTTCACAAATCAGGAATGGGGGAACAACAGGAGATAGGTATTGAGGATGAGACAAGTATTGACAACAATGTATTAGTAGAATAAGTCTCAGACGAAAGATGTAAGGATGGTATTGTATGTAGCAGGGACAACTTTAATATATACAATTACACCAACAATGTAGTTGGAGAAGAGTACTTTAAATTATTTTCTAAAGGTATGAAATATACACTCAAGACAAAATTCCACGTAGTCGATTGTCTAACTTTCTCGGGAAAATTAACTTGGCTGTTTTGTTTTTCATAACAAACCATATTCAGGTACTAAGGATGGGTTAAGGAAAAAAGTGTCTATATCCCTCCTATACACCCAAGTGTAGCTGTGTATGAAAAATTGTTACTAGGGAAATACACTGTTTACAAAACAGTATACGATGCAAGAAAGTATTGAATAATCTTACGGATGAAGAAGCACAGCTAATTCAACAGTTAAAAAGCAATAGTAACATCAGGGTGATGAAACCTGATAAAGGTGGAGGTGTGGTTTTATATGACTCATTTAAATATACAAACAAGATGTATAAAATTTTACAGGAGTCAGGAAACTACACTACTGTATCTAAAAATGAAATTAGTGTAGGATACAGATGAATCGACATGTACTTGGAAGAATTTTTACTAGATGGACGTCTCACACATGAAACATATAAATACCTAAAGGTAGAACATCCGATATTAACAACCATAGTAGGTATACCTAAAGTTCACAAAAGCATTATTGATCCACCATTCCATCCTATTGTTCTGGTAGCCATTCAAAACATTTCCATTGGGTACAGCTGTTGACAAATGGCTTTAGCATATATATTGTAAGATACCTCATTTAATAAAGGATTATTGGGCCCTATTAGGTAATTTAACCTCTGAAGTTTGGAAGGAAGGAATTGTTTATATCACAGTGGACATGATAGATTTACTTTCATGCATTCCCAAACAAAAACGATTAGAAAGTTTCTGTAACAGTATTAGGCAGTATTCAGGATTAGAATGGGAACAAATGAATTTAATAATGGAACTTATGTCTATTGTACTGGAACACAATTATATATATTTTGAGGGTGAATTTTACAAGCAGACCAGAGGAGTAGCAATGGGGACTGCTTGTGCCCCCATTTTTGCAAACCTGGTCATGCTAGACTAGGAGACTAAGAACATCTTCAAAAGTGAATATTTTAAGTATGTAAGATATTATTCAAGGTTCTTGGATGATATTCTTATTATATGGGATGGCCCAGTATATATAATAGACAAGTTCATTGCACATATGAACAATACAGGTGATTACCTAAAGTTCACACACTCCTATAGCACAGAAGGTATGGCGTATCTGGATACGTTTATATCCAGTACAGCCAATGGATTCAAGTCTCATATACACAGAAAAGATACTTTATCCAACAATTATTTGGAGTTTTGACGTAACCATCCTCAAAAAATGATGAGAAATATATTTAAAGGACAGTGTATGTGAGCAGCTAGAATGACGTCCACATATTTAGAAATGCTTGATGAAATTGACTTTATAAAAACATTATTTAGTGCCAGGGGGTACCCAATGCACTTGCTTGAATGATGTTAAGGAGTATGTAGTTAGTGAATGGGGTAAGAAATACTTTCCAGTATTAGGAAAAGAACAGTTAATAACTACTGTTGTGATTAATAACATGGATGAAAGGTATTAACAAGGCTTGTATTTTGGAATATACACCCCAAGTGAACCAAATAATGCGGATCCTATATAGGAACTGGAACATATGACAGATAATGAAATAAAAAATATAGTCAGAGATACCCCATTGTTTGTATATAAAATAGGGAAAAATGTAAAGATGATTTTGGAAGGGGGCTATATGCTCAGGAACATAAACCAGCAGAAAAGATACACCACAAAATGTGGTAGCTGTAGACAGTGTCAAGTTATACTAGAAATTGAAGGCATTATTTTGGAGAATATAAATAGGACTAGAATTACATTTCAGTACGGTCATTGCAACACTAGGTATATTATATACATGGCCAAATGTATGACCTGTCCGAGTTTCTACATAGGTAAAATGGAGAGAATGTTCAAATGGAGAATTTATGACCATTTGTATGCCATAAAAAGAAAAGATAAATCTAACGCATTGTTTAGACATATAGGCAAACATGGGGAAAGTCACTTTTTCAGATTTGCTATTTTGGAACAAGTTAGGCAGGGACAAAGAGGAGGCAATTATAATGCCTTACTAGGTGTGAAGGAAGTTAGATGGCAGATATTAACTGATGCTTCCAACGAACCAGGCTTAAACGACTATATTACAATTAAACCTATTTTGCAGGTCAACTTGTAGGATCCATAAGATTGTGCTTGTATGGACTGTACTGTCTGTCATTTATACTTCAGTTTTTGAAAATGAATGTTGAACAACACTTTCACTGGTATCAACATTGATATTGATTTTATTTTTAATTTTAATATTATTTGATATTGGTGTATTCATTGATCTATAAGATGTTAATGAAATAGAGATGAAGTATAATATATTGAACTATTAAATTATTGCAGAAATCATAGGTATTATTATATATTACAAAATATAAATAAATTATAAATTATGAATTATAATACGGACATCGACACTAAATACATTATTTGGTACATGTGAATTTCATATGCATTTATTTATAGAAATGTATTGTTTTTAGAAAAATGTAATTTTTCTTTAAACGAAGCTGTTTTTTAACTTTCTGTTTTGACGCCAAAAAGTATTTAAAAGGCTAATTGATTAATTGATGTTATTCTGAAGAAGTCCACATTGCATGTGGATGAAAGCGTTTAATCTAACATCATTTTATATAGTTATACATTAAATCTGTGGATTACAACTTGTTGGTGTTTGCATTCTTCTGAGGCATCCAGCATCCTGTAGCATTTTTACTTCTATTTTTTTGGTTACATATTGTCGTTTGAACGCTATTGTGTGGTGTTGTAGTGTTTGTACTTTAGAGAACAAGGGCAGGAGAGAGATGGAGGGGAGATAAGAAAGGTAGGGAATGCCAGTAATTGTGAATCGGGTGTATTGGACAGGAAGGGGAGGAGTCTAAAGGGCAGCAAATGAAAGCAAGAGAGTATAAATGTAGAGGTAGTGGGGGGTGGGTGCGAAATGGGCGTAGGGTAGGGAAATGAAGTGACGCCCGAGCGTAGTGAAGGCTGAGCAGAATGCAGCTCTACGGTTGCGGCTTAAAATGACAAGAGGAGAGTAAAAAACAATCCATGAGGAAAGGATGCCCACAGTTTAGCTGGTAATGAACCTGATTAACTCTTGTAAAGTTATAGAGGTGAGGAGAGAGTAAATATATTGAAAAAAAAAGAACACTATCCAACATAGAGGAAGGGAACTTAATGATCATCTTGCGCAGTATGTACCCTACCAGATAAGTTTAAAGTTAATTTATTACTAACAGAATAGCATTATGTGGAGACAAGCAGGCTAGCATACTTAAGCTCCATTGACTGTATTGGTCCTGGGTGGGTTAAATCAGGAAGTTGCTGTCTTTCAGTGTTCACAGTCAGTCTTGTTTTGGTGACTCAGTTTAGTTTGGGTAAATAGGGAGCTGGAAGGATAACAAACAAGAGTAGAAAATCTAGTACTGTAGCAGGTCCAAAAGCAGAGCTAGAGGCAAAATAAGCAGGTTATGCAGTAAAATTTAAAATAACACAGTTAATTTCAGGTACACAGTTAGCATGAAGCTTCCAAAAAACATTAGGAGCAGTACAAATTGTGTTACTAAGCACCCACACAGCCATAGCTAATTTAGATATAGCTGGGGAAAAACAGCCCTCACAGGTTACAGCTAGATAAGTGAGGCTAGAGGCAGAGAAATGCAAAGTCAATAAATAAAAACAGTATTAACGCTCCATAGGAGGAGACAGATGATAGGTAACAAGCGAAATTGCGATAAAAAGTATTTGCATTTCAAGTTCTTAGTAGTGGGATTGTTGCTAATCTAAATTAATCAAAGGAAAATGCTATGCTATACATTTAATAATGAACAAAAAACGAAGAGAAACAGTAGCATGCCTTAAATTGGTTTATCAAAGTTAAGCAAATGTCTACATTTCAAGTGCTTGGGCACAGTGTCATAGCAAATGTGAGTACATATAAAGACAAAAGCTACGTAAAATACATTCAAGCTGAACTGAACCAAAGTGATAACTACTGGAAGTCTTATGCAATAAGATATTCAATAATCAGCTGTAATATTTACTAGATTGTGAACAAAATAGGCAGAAATAAATAACTCCTTATGAGTATTTTCAAGCACACTGCAAGGGGAAAACATTGGATCCTTACTAGTACAGACTGGAGGATTCAAAGATGGTGCTCAAACATATGAGTAGAGTTTTGTATGAGCCACAGAGGATTATAGGAATAGTAAAGCTAATGTCACATAGATTCTGATGTGGGAAATTTTGCAGTTAAAATAAATTTAATCCCACTGTCATGGCTTAAAGTGGTAAGAGGAGAGTAAAAAACAATCTATGAGGAGAGGATACCCACTGTTTAACCAGTAAGGAACCTGTTTAATGTCTTGTAAAGCTATAGAGGTGGGGAGGGAATAAATATAAAAAAAAAAAAAAGAAGAAGAAAGTTACTCTTCACAGAGGAAGGGAACTTAATCATCACCATGGGCAGTGTGCACCCTAAGGGATAAGTTTCAAGTTAATTTAATAACAGGATAGCAAAAATGTGGAGACAAATATCAGGCTAGCATACTTAAACTCCATTGAATGTAGTGGTCCTGGGAGGGTTAGAGCAGGAAGTTGCCATTTTTCAGTCTTTACATTTACTAACTCTAAACACTGAAAAATTCCTGCTCTAACTCTTTTTATAAAAGAACATGGTTTCAGAGCAACAAAAGCACTCCCTCTCTTTCAGGGTTTAGTAGCTTTCATATCTTCAGATTTATTGGCAGTTGTGGGAAAGCATCAGTATTTGTCAAGAATAACATCACGTCACAACATATTCCTCGGGACACAGCATTTGAACTCCTGCAATTTTCAAGTCACCATAAATAAACAAAATACTGATAGTTATAGAACTCTTGCATGTCCCCTTCTGTGCACCATAGCTATCATAACACATTAAATGAAATCCCAATTAAACCCAACTCCTTTAACGGTGGGCTTTTAATTATCCATCAACAAGCTAGGTTACCTAGCCTACCAATGGTTGCAGGTCAAACACTTTCTTCACATTATAAATGCAAACTCTTTTTGACAAATAGTTAACCATCTTATTAGGGGGCCTAGTCTTAATCCAGTCCTAACAAATATGGCTACTTCTTGCACATCTTCGTATGTATTAGTCCGCTTTGTTAAATCAGATGTAAAGTAATGACCATTTCCTTTAAAACTGGTAGTATGCCCCAGGTAAACACCTCTGTGTTTATGAACTTCTCAAAAGCAAACATTTTGTTACTTGATGACCTAATAAATTCCACTGTAGTCCTCCTTCAGTGTATCCCATTGCTAAAGCTGTTGCCTATGCTTCTGACTACTACTCTCACTTAAATAATTGTGTTGATAAGGCAGTCCCTATCTGCACCAAATATAATCAGATATTTAAAAACAAACTCCTGTGTAGGGATACCCTTGTAAATAAATTGTATAGCAAGAGAAAAAGGTTGCTTAGTGCTTATAAGCGTACTCATTCTGCCAACCTTATGAGCAATTTTAAGCAAACTTGTAAAGAGTTTAAATAAACCATTAAGAGACTCAAAGATGATTATGATTTTAAAATTGTCATTAAAGCCAAAATAACTAATCTTTCTTTAACTATGTCAGTAAGTTATGAACTAAGGTCCAACAATGTTCAGAGCTAGTCCGCAATAGCAGTGTACACTCTAACTCAAGGGAAATAGCTCATATCCTAGCTAATAAATTTTGTGTATGTTTTAGTCCACATACAGTTACACTGATTCCATGAGTTTCACAAGCACATCCAGCCCAATTAATTACTATGGAACAAGTTCTGTCAGTCCTTTCAAAAACTAAGAACACCTCTTCCTTGGTCCCTGATAATATATCAGACTGCCACCTAATTATCAGTGCCAATTTTGGCCTATCTGAACACGTACTTAATTTCTGTAATCTAAACCTTTGTACTAGTTACATTTCTCAAGGATGAAAAATACCCATTTTTGTGCAATTATGCAGGGGTGGACCAACCACAGACCTTGGTAAAGTACATTTGTGTAAAATATTACCACAATAGTAGATGTCTCCTCTTCACTGTTGCAGCATTCTATACAATAGGGATCCCCTGCCAAGGATAGCCCAGAGTTTGGCCAGTATACCAAAGCCTTTAGGTTGTAATAGGGACATTGTACATCACATGTATACTCCCTGTACATGGTGTAGGGAATAAAGGTGACTTACAGACATACCATCTTCAGACCTGAAAAGCCCCATGGGAATGACAGCCTAAGGAGACAATGAGATAGCATGTATATCCAGAAGGAAAAAAGGAACAGGAGAAGGGGGAGTGGGAGGGAGTGAATACTGCAACAGCAAAGAAAAGGACATCTCCTGTTATGGTAACATTTTATACAACTGTACTATGTCGTTCCATATTACTGTTGCCATATTCTTTACAGTAGAGAGAGTGCTGAGGCTTGGGAAGAATGTTGGGAGGAGGAAGGACCAGCAGACCCCTCAAGAGAAAAATGTAGGTTAGCCCTAGCAAAACTATCTATAGCCCTAGAAACGACATCTAACTTATAGTATTTGGTAAATTTATGCACAGAAGCCCAAGTAGCTGCCTCAAGAATAGATTAGTATCTAAACCTTTGGAATAAGCACCAGAAGAAACCACAGCCTTAGTAGAATGAGCCTTAACAGAAGAAGGAAGACTTTCCCTATGAATGGCATAACAAAAGGAAATGGTTTGCTTCTTAACAGCCAAACCTAAAGACCTAGGATGAAAAGAAATGAAAAGCTGCACAAATTTTTTAAATGGCTTTAGTTTTAAACAAATAATATCTGAGTTGTCTTTGCAAATCCATGGTGTGAAAAAAACCTTCTCACTAGCAGATTATGGAGAAGGGGAAAAGGTGGGCAATTGAATAGACTGATTAAGAGGCAACTTATTAATCACCTGGGGTATAAAAGGATTAGAATGAAGAGACACCCTATCTTTATGAAAAAAACAAAAAAGGAGGAACAGCCTTAAGGACCTGCAGCTCAGACACACATCTGGCTTTGGTACGGGCCAAGAGAAGAACTGTCTTCCAAGAACAATGTGGTACGGAAGCTGAAGATGCAGGCTCAAAAGGAGCCTGAGTCAAATTTTTCAAAACAATATTAAGGTCCCAGGAAGGAGGAATAGGCTTCCTGGGAGGCCTAATGGAAAGGACACCTTTAAGAAATTGTTTGACCTTGAATGTAGAAACCAAAGGGGGAGTCAAAGGCAGACTAGGAGAAATAGCTGACAGGTGAGCTTTAGCAGAAGAGTAAACTAATCTAGTACTGAACAAATCACACAAATAAAAGAACCAAAGGAACATTCACAGTAGGTGGATTCAGGTTATGAGAAAGACACCAGACAGAAAATCTCTTCCATTTGGATAAATAAGATTTTCTGGTAGTGTGCTTCCTGGCCTCCTGCAAGACTCAAAGCACGTAATCAGAAAAAAGGTGCCTAAAAGGGATCAAAACCCTATCACCCACAATTTCAGTTGCACAGGGAACAGGTAGGGATGGATGACAGACCCCTTGTCTTGTGTGAGTAGATCCACCTTCTGAGGTAAATTGTGATGATTGCCCTTGGTTAAATGCAGAAGAAGATGGAACAAATGCTGTCTGGCCTCAAAAAGAGTCATCGACAAGATTTTGGGAGCATCCTATTCTAGCTTGAACTGGACCCTTGGTATGAGAGGAAGAGGAGAAAAGGCATAAAGAAACATCCCCTTCCAAGAAAAAGAGAGAGTGTCCACCTTCCAGGCCAGAGGGCATGGGATTCTTGTGCAAAAGAAAGGAATTTGCCTGCTCAGAGGGCAGGCAAAAAGATCTATTTGAGTGGTACCCCATTGGTGGACAATGTCCAGAAATACATCTGTGAAGCATGCACTTGTGAGATTGCGTTATGGACCTGTTCAGAGAATCTGCTACAATGTCATCTGGTACTGGACATATAGATCCCAAAAATGTAAAGCTAGTCTGCACAGGATGTAATATCTTGTCATTCCCCCTTGTTTGTTGATATACCACATCACTGTGAATTTGTCTGTGAAGATTTTAGGGGCCCTGGAAGGAAAAGAGAAAGAAAAGCCTGAAGAGCCAGGAGAAGAGCTCTCATCTCTTTGATATTGATGTGGTCCTTATTTTGATGACAAGCCCAAACACCCTGCACTTTCAGAGGACTGAAGGAGGCCCCACCCCATCCCATGTCAGAAGTATCTGTAACTAGTTCCAGAGTGGGGACTGGAGGTTGAAATGGAAGCTCTGGGTTGAGGGCCAACTGATGACTCCACCACTGAATTTCCCACTTGAGGCATAGGAGAAGGAAAATTAGAAAATCCAAAGGTTGAGAATGTTGAAACCAGACAGACTTTAAGAACCACTGAAGCTTTCCTCATATGAAGCCAGAGAAAGCATAGGAATGGTGGAAGCCATGTATCCCAGAGCCCTAAGAAACTCCCTGGCTGTAATGCAGTCCAGTGGAAGAAGGGATTGAAAGAATGCAATCAGAGGTAAAGACTTGGAAGGAGGCAGAGGCACCAGTATTAGAACAGTCTGGAGCCTGCACCCTAGAAAGACATGATACTGAGAAGATTTAGGTATGATTTTTGAAACTTCACTGTAAACCCTAGGCTTTACAGGTGACAAAAAGCAAAGTAAAGATACTGAAGTAAAATCTCTGGAAAAGAGGCCTGAATGAGAAGATCATCTAGGAAAGGAATGATCCAGATTTGTCTCAATCTGCAAAAAGAAATCACAGGAACGAGGCATTTGATGAAGACTCTTGGGCAGTAGAAAGGCCAAAGGGCAAAGCAGATAACTGAAAATGCAAGAAGCAGCAGAGAAGCATAAAAAAATCCTGAAAAGGGGATGAATAGGGATATGGAGAAAAGCCTGTGGAAGAAGAACAGGAAATAAGATTTGAAGGGATAGCATCCAAAAGGAAGGAACTTTCAAAAAGGTATTTAGCTGAGAGAGACCCAGAATGGGTCTCCATGTGTCTTTTTTCCTGGGGACAAGAATCATTCTGGAGTAAAGCTCCTTCCCCTTTTGGGGATCTGGAACTTCTTGAATTGTTCTTCAAGACAATATGTCCCAAAGCACCTCTAGATAAAAGGGCAGCTGTTCCTGAGGAAGCTGAGGAATGCCCAAAAAGGGACGAAAAGATTTCAAAACCATATAATACCCCTAGCAAATAACGGTCAAACCCATGAATCTTGAGTAATCCCTAACTAAATTGGAAGGGACAAGGAAAGACAAAGAGAGAGAGGAATGTGACTAAAAAGGGAGGGGCAAGGACAGCCAGGCAGCACCTGGCTTGTCTGGAAAAGGAAGCTTCTGAGCTGAAGGAGTTTGAGTAGACTTAGCAGGAGGAGCCCTTCTACCACTCTTCTTACCTTTTGGGGGAGGGTGAGACTGTCTGTGAACAAAAGCAAGTTTATTAGGGTAATTCCTAAAACACAAAACCCTTTTCTATGATGGGACTTACAACAGCTCAAAAGCACCAAAAGCATGTTACTTTCCATAGGACCATTCATTACATTAACCTTAATATCATCAGGCAAAGGCTGGAGGCGATGCCAGGAATACCTCCTCAACACAGAACCAAAAGCAGCAGTTCTAGATGAGGCATCAGCTGCATCATAGCTGCATTTAATAGAAGGATGAGCAACCTGAGAAGACAACCACAGTAAAGAAAGAGCTAAAGTCTTCCCCTTAGAGTCAGGAAGATCTGAAATAATCAGACAGACCTGACAGAGAAGAGCTGAAATATAACTGGTCATGTGGGTCTTGTAGTTTAGAGCTCTAAAGGCCAAGGTAGCAGATGTATACACTTTCTTACCTACTCTCTCCATAGTTCTGCTGTCCTTGTCATAGGGAAGCAGCTTTGTAGAAGGCAAAACTTAGATGGCTTATCAGAAGCAACAGCAACAACAGAGGGGTCAGCAGAGAGGCATTAGAAAGGAATTTTCAATCCTCAGGCACCTTATAAAACCTGTCATTTTCAGGAGCAGGTGGCAGGGAGTAAGGAGCTTGAAAAGCTGCAGAAAAAGCATCCAAGAAGGCATTAAGAATAGAAGGGACAGCAGAGGGCTTAGGAGACTCCATTTGAAGGAGCTCATAATACCTTTGCTGGACATCAGAGACCTGAGTACAATCCCACTTAAAAAATCATATGGGAAATTGTATCATCAAAAAAAATTCTCCACAAAAGGATATTCAGGGCTAATAGATTCCTCCTCCTTACAACCATAATCCAAAGGACAGGGAATACAGGAAGAATAGATCAAGGGTCTTCATCCGAATCTGCATTCTCATCAGAGGAAATCTGCTCCTAGGCCTCTTAAAAAGAGCAGAAGACCAAGTGGGGACAGGAACAGAGAACCCATGTGGAGGCTTCAAAGTCATAAGAGCATTAAAGAGACCTTGTGTGAAGTCTTTCCAGTCACATTGAGGATCTTTGGGAGCAGTAGAAAGGTGCTTAGTTTTCTGCTTCTATATCAAGCGGATGTCAGCCTTAAAGCTCTTAGGTGGTTTGAACCCTTGACGACACTCTATAAGCATAGTAGGAATCTCTTCTCTGACTAAGATTTGAAGAACACCCTAAGGTTATTTGGAAATAAACAGCCACGGTTCCCCCTGAACATCTGAAATGGATATCTGCTAGGCCTCCAGGGATGTGCAAGAAGCCAGATCCATGACTGCCTCTGAAATGGTCACAGCAGAGGAATCCAGCTGAAAAAATGGGTGCTCCTCTAGGCTATCACTGACCTCAGTAGAGACATCTTATGGAGGTAGTACAGCCAAAGAATCAGCCCAAGCTTTCTTGGTCTTCTTCTTCACAGAAGGCTGACACTTGAGCTGGAAAGATTCCTCCATAGTACCCTTAGCCAACAATTTAAGATGTTGGTTCTCTAAGTAGATGCTAAAGATGAGAGATGACCATGCAAGGTTTTTGGAACAAATGTCTAATAAATGGGACAAGACATATGGGCATGAAAATCACCAAAGCAAAATAAACACTGCTCATGACAATCCTAATGAGGAATCTGTCTCCCACACTGGCATTTTCCCTTTCTGGATGACATGAAACCAGCAACCATAAAATAAAAGGAGATAAGAAGAAAAAAAAAGGAGTCACTTATCTGAAAAATGGCTTGGTAACCAGCAGATGAATGAGTGTTCAGACTGAAGACCGAAGATGATGTTTGGACTGGCGGCAAAGAAGTTATAAGGATGGTACATCTGTATGTCATGTTTATGCCCTACACCATGCATGGGGAGCATATGTGTAATGTACAGAGTCCCTATTACAACCTAAAGGCTTTGGTATACTGGCTGGATATTTGGCTACCTTTGGCATAGTATCCCTTTTGTAGAGAATACTACAACGGTGATATGGAAGGACATCTGTAGATTTTCCACTTAACAGGAGAGCTGGAATCTATCCAGACAACATTGGATGAATTAGGAACTAATCTTAAATGAAGCACTGACCCATTGCAGGGTGAACATGATTATCAAATGTGGCATGCATCCCTACAGACAATTTGGAGAATGTTAATTCACTTAAAGGAGATCTTTCCTATGTGACATGAAAGCAGAGCAGCTGGCAAAATGCATCCAGACAGGTAAGATGTGCAGAGTCCACACAGAAGTCAACTCAGCTGTAGACTAAACTATAGAACCAAGAGCTGTGAGGCAGCAAAGCCATGTGCCATTGTATTTAAGTCTATGCTATCCTGCTGCTAAAAGTACACTATACTCAGCAGTGTGCTACCATAGTGATACATAGTGACAACTATACAGTCAGTGTAAATATATAATTAAATATTGCTAGTATCATGTCATGACACTTGTGATAACATACTATTTTGGGTGTAATAGTTTCTACATATCTACATGTAATAGTGAGACCCTGGACAAATCATGTTGGTTTGGGAGTGAATGTCCTAACAATATCTATAGTTATCCATATTACAGAGTACCCTTGCTGTCTGTGCATACTTTTATATCATATTACTTTGCATTCTTTAAAATGGAGCATACTATGAATAGAAATATCATATATATTGTAGCCAAATCATGCTCATGTTTCCATGTACAGAACTCCACCGGACTCTATCTCTGTGGCATTATATGCACATGCAAGGTGGTTTTGTGAAACATGTGCTGATCGTGTTATATGGCCTGTGTCCTATTCAGCATCATGGCAAAATCAAAAATATCCACCTTTGTAGACCTGCCAATTTTATACTGTAACATGCAATCTGGATCATCAAAGTACCTGAATGTTTTCTTTTCTTCAGTTTGTTAAATGCTCTCACCACCACTGTGCAATCTGGATGTGATCCAGATTGTGCCTGCCCTCAGCACACACCTTGGGATGATAAACAAGGGTCACCATCTGTGGAAGCTACATCATTTCTGAAATACGCAGAGCAGATACATTAGCTGTCTGTAGGTTGGGGCAGCAACCCTGTCAATATGTCATTGACATGGTAGTAATGGTTGTGGTTAGAGTGGTACCCTATACATATGCATGAACATCCATATGGTCATTCCAAGATGGTGGATGTCCTATGAACACCCTCTCCATGAGGCTCTTGCTAAAAATAACAAAAATGAACAAATAGCCGCATATCTGCATCAATAAAAATGATCTACTGATTAATACATGTAACTGGAAAAGCTTTCTGGTTTTAGTGAAATGTTTTGGTCCTGCTTATCTGTAAGTATCGGCTGTTTTTAACTCTCAAAGTTCCGACAGACCAGACCACCCACCACGTGTAGCTTTCAGGCCTAAGGGAAGCATAAGACCAGCTGCTAACTGATACAGATCTTCAGTACTATAAAAAAGAAAAATGTCTAAAGACTTCGAAAATATGGAGACACAGACCAGCAAAACCAAACTGTCAGCTATAGCTTCCCCGAAGAAGAAAACTATATCAAAAAGGTGGAAAACAAACAGACAGTTTGAGTTAAGTAAATCCAACTCTAAACAGAAGTTGGAACTGAGCATACACATGGAGGAACTAAAAGAAGCCCTGTTACGATTGCAATTGGCAGTCCAAGGATTCTTCGATCAACTTTCAACCTTTGGCAGCAAAATAAATCAAATAATGATGCACATGGACAACATAGAAGAGAACACTGAAGCCAATGAACATCAGATATCCCTGCTAAAGGATGAACTAGATGCAAAAAGCTCCACTCTGCTTGATATTCAACAGAAACTCATCGATTTAGAAGCTAGGAGTTGACTTAATAACTTATCGGTGAGAGGGATACCGGAATCCTACCAACATAACCAAACTACCTGAAACTATTCTGCAGCTATTTGAATTTATTCTACAAACTAAGGAGAACAATAGTGGTATCATGATTGAAAGAGTCCATAGAATCCCTTACTCAAACAAAAATGCAGATAACCCCAGACAGATCTACGTTAAAATGCTTAATTTTCAAGATGTCCAAAAGATACTGCGAGCAGCAAAAGGTCAAAATCAGATCATATGGAAAGGCCACAGAATTTCCATATTGCAAGAACTTCCCTTAGCAATCAATGAAAGGCACCAACAGCTTTCCATCTACTGCTCAGAGCTAATAAAACACAAGATTAAATTTCAAATGCGTTATCCAAGCATGCTGATCTTTTCTTTTAATGATACTAAATTAACCGTAGACTCACCTGCAGAAGCCAAGGTTGCTTTTGTAAAATGCTTTGGTAAAGCCCCAGTGCCTTAAATCTCTCTGTTTCTGTCTTTATAGGCCTTTGAGCATTGGTTTATTTGCAGTCGCTAGTTGTCCGCTTGTTTTATATAGTCATGGCTTTCAGAGGAAGCCGAGTTACTTCCAAAAAATTAAGTTTAAAAAGATTAAATAAAGTTTGGTACCTAGGCAGGAAGTAGCCCCTAAGGAACGCATATGACAGTTACTATTTGGGAGTAGGAACATTCCGGAGTTACTACTTCCTATACTGGCATTTTAACCTTCCCGTGAGTCGCACAAATGGGTCTATGGAAAGCTTTGAAGCATGCGTATAATCTTTATATGCTATCTTGCAACCAATGCTTCCACATGGATGGTAAATATCAACAGATAAAACTATATGACAAATTGTGACTTCTCTAACCAGTTTAATACAGCTGTTTGGATAGAACTGACACCTTACTAGGATGATGACGGTATTTTCTTTGATGCATTAGAAGTAAACTCTTCAGCCTACTTTCCTAAGCAGAAGTCTAAGCTTAGAATAGATATAAGCTGTGAACTAACTGTTGTACTCCAGGACTATTCTACTTTGTCATAATTTAATTTACGATGTTACTGTCTCATTATCTGGACTTAGGAAAAAATACCAGTTAAAATTATGGCGTTTGTAATTGTTTAAATAGTTAACAGTTTCTAGCTGTAAACAGAATGTTATGATCCTTTTTTTTTTTTTCCCTTGTTCATGGAAAAGGAAAAAAGCAAAATCACATAAAAGGGAGCCAACACAAGGAAATAGGCCCACATATGCTTTCAATTTAACTATAATATAATGCTTGATAAAGAGATTGCGGTTTGCGATCTTCGTGGAATACTATTTTGTTTTTAATGCATTGAGGTTCAGTGTATACACGGCAGAATTTACAATGACACTTCTTTAATTAGTTTGTATCACTACAAGGTATTGGGGCTGATATTATTACAGACCTCCTTAAGAAAAATAAGCAGCTATATAGCATGTTATAAATATGTTATGATATATTACGCTTTTGTCTCGTTTTGCTATCACACCTATAGTATTAATCAGGCTTTGCATGTTAACCAGTACTCTCATAGTACATATTTAGGTAATTTGTAGCTAGTGTCTCATCTGATACAGTAAAATAGTAATATACTAAAGCATTGTGCTATGGAAACTGGGGTAAATTACGTGATTGGTTAAGCTAATATTACTATGACTATATCCTACTTATTCCAAGAAGAGTGGTTTCATGTAGAGAGTGTCTGGGATGATGATTCTAGGAATGGTACTGATATTGTATATATGTTCTGAAGTTATTATTATGATGTTATCAGAAAGTTCTAAAATGTTTTTTATAGGGTACTCTATTTTTCAAGATAATCAACAATTAGTAATGATTGAATTAGTACCCTTATCTCCCTTCACTCCTTTAAGCAATTGGGGTGGGTGAATAGGCACAGGTTTAGGCTTGAAGGGGTATGATGCTACAGCTAGACATATTTTTTACTATGTTCCCTTAACTGATGTCCTTCTAAACCTTACACTTACTAAAATTCACTGGAGTTTTGCAGAGCACAAATAATATTTACTAGTTATACCATAATTCAGTTTATCGATTAAATCTTAGAATGTGGATTATAGATTCTTGGAATGTGAGGGGGCTACATGATAAAAATAAGTTTAAATTGTTGTTACATTTAATCTGCAATTCAGAGGTACATATATGTTTTCTACAGGAAACACACATGCTTAAAGTGGATTGGAAAGGCATCTTAAATAAAAAAATGGATTAAAGCTATAATAGCATCCAGGGATAATTCCAAATCTAAAAGGGTAGCTATTATCATTAAAAAAATCTTTTCAACAAACAATCACTGAACAACAGTCCGATGAAAGCAGCAGATGGTGTTATTTTATTACCACTAACCCAATTAATAGTAAACCGACTCTTTTTATAAATGTGTATGGCCCTTGTCAGAAACAGCAAGACTTCATCTTAGAAATCCATAATACCCTAAGCAAATTTCCAAAACATAAATATGTATTGAGAGGAGATTAGAATGAGGTAATTGACCCAGTGATAGATCGTTCCAGTAACACCTTCCCAAAAATGTGCAAGTGTCAACTGCTTTAGGTGAACTTATGGCCGACCTATGTTTAATACACCCTATCTCATTTGGGGAAGGATATGTGAGGAAAAACGTATACATGTACTACTCCAAATGTCATACTGCATGTTCAAGGATAGATTTCTTTCTCATGTCTGAATCATTGGCAGTGGGGGATATCAAATATTTTGTGGAATCTAGGTACTTTTCAGATCACTCAAGAATTAGGTTGAAATTAAACTTTCTTGACAAAACAATTAAGAAGATAAGAAACTCTAACTGGTCTTTAAACAATAATCTGCTACTTAAACTGGAGATAGTCTGAGAAATATCAGAGATTTTATTGCAACTGGGCTTAAACATGGAGAGCACTAATATTCCATACGACATTCAATGGGCTGCCTGCAAAGCACAAATAAGGGGGGGTCCTTATTTAGAAAGCAACTTATTTAAAAAAATTGGTAAAAGGAAAAGAATATAATTTAGTAGCAAACTTAATAGAATTAGAAAAAGTATTGCAATCTAAACTAAACCCTGAAACTGAAAGTCTAATAAATAATACTCAAAGGCAACTACACGAATTACATCAACATAATTACTCTTTATATGAGTTGAGATGCATAGCTAAATACTCAGAATGGGCACAATTCCCATCAAAAGTTCTGAAGAGAATTATTGCTAACAGACAGGGAATGACCAGGATCTCACTACTTCACTACCAAGATAAGATATATAAAACGGATACCCAGATATTAGATATCTTCCACCAGATTTACACAGATATATATGGCCTGAATATTCAACAACCTTCCTCTGAAGAAATTATGTTTTTTCTTGAGAATATTGCATTCCCTAAGTTAAAAGGAATCACTTTGAAACCTTAACGGCCCCTATAGGGAGACTGAAAATGGGTAAGACACCAGGTATGGATGGATATACCGCAGAATTCTATAAAAAGTTTAGTCAGACCCTATCGTCCATCCTCTTGAAAGTCTATAATTATATTAAAATACACTGTATTTCTGATCACTATTTAATTCTAAACAATCTTCATTCCCAAAAATAACCTAGATAGATCAAACCCACATAACTATAGCCCAACCTCCTTAATTAATGTATATATTAAAATTCTGTCTTCAATTTTGGCTGAGAGACTGAAATAAAGTTATGCCATATATAATTACCTCATAACAAACTGGATTTATGTCAAATAGACAGACTTAGGGCAATACATTAACATTAGATGCTATGCTGCAACTTACTAAAAACAATAAGAGCCCAAGGTATTGTTTAGTAATTGATGCTTGTAAAGCATTTGACAGAGTAAGCTGGAATTTCTTGTTTGCAACTATGGCTCAATTCAACATTCCCAGAGATTTCATTAATATTATTGAAACCTTATATAATAAAACATACATTTTCCTTTACATTTATAAGAATTTATCCAAACCCATCAAAATATATAATGGTACTAGACAGGGTTGCCCCCTCTCTCCTCACTTCTTTACTCTATACCTGGAGCCTCTACTACTATATTTATCTCAAGTCACGTTTCATACTATCCCTAGAATTTTGAAGGTAAAAGTAAGTATATCTGCTTAGGCTGATGATTTAAATTTATACCTTGAATGCCCTATATCAGATATTAAGAGCCTAATCAATATAATTGATATATTTATGCTCATCTTGAACTATAAAATCAACCTGAAGAAGTCACTTATTTTTCCCATCAATCCACTACATCATAAAGAATATTTATTCTTGGATTCCCCTTTTAAAATTGAATATGTTTTCAAATATTTAGGGATACAATTTGAGCATACTTCCTCATCTATGTACCAGAATAATCGGATGAAAATTTGGTCAGGTATTTTGCAGGACCTACACAGGTGGCAGCAGCTGAAACTGTCCTTGTTATCCAAAGCAGAAATTATTAGGAAGAATGTTTAATGCCTCGAATTTGATCATCCCTAATAATTTCTTCAATAAAGTCAATAAAGTTTCCAAAATCGGTTAGAATCAGCTATCAAAAACTAAGTTATCCGAAAGAAAAAAGGAGGCTTAGGTCTCCCTGACTTCAGACTATATTACTGGATTATCAGTGCAAACAGAATTATTTCAATTTCAAATTTTGACTCAAAAGACGATTCATGGCACCCTCTTTGGGTTAGGATATGGCATAACCATGTAAGTAGCAACAATTTTAATCCCAAAGCTCTCCCCTTCCTAATGACTACAAGTTTAAATAACATTTTTATGAACTCTATTCTGAAACATAGAGTTGGGATCCTTCAGACCTTGATAAAATTTATAGAGTTAGACAGGGCCCTCACCCTTATCCAACCAATTCATATGAATCCCAACTTTAAACTAAATAAAATGATCAACCTCTCGGACTATCCTCTGATCAAGGAGTATACTGTATGGGATACACATAAATACAAAGAAAAATCTATACGAGATATAAGAAGTGAACTAAAACTAGGTCAAAAATATATTATTATCCTACGCCAAATCAGGGAACTTATTACATCAAATATTGTTGATAATCTGAATATTGTTAATGATAAAGTATGTATAATTAATTTCATAAACAATTTGTCCAGGAAAAAAGTATGTTATCAAATTCCTACAAACTTGTTGTGGCCTCTAAGTTCCAAAATGCATTGTTATTTTCTAAGTATTGGACTCAGTATAATGCCAACCTTAGAGAGGACCAAAAACTTAAGGCAATACAATCCTCTATTAAGTTCTCGTCATTCAAGAAGCTAATTTATACACAATTAATGATTAATAATATCTCCTATTTCACTCCTTGCACACTGAATAATCTGATCTTCTACACATCTTATGGTCATGCAACCATATGTATAAGCTTTGGTGCTCTCTCAAAGTTAGATTAGAAATAAATGGATTACCAAATATCAACACTATCTTGGGAACTAACAATATTGCACATTACAGATATTAGATTACCCAAATTGAAATTTCATGTACTTATCACTCTATGCCTTCTGATCACATTCTACATAACTTAAAATTGGCTAGACTGTACCAAATTATCTTGGAATGGATTCAAGAATCTAACAATTAAATACATATCATCACAAAAACTCTTTATAAATGACTCTATTAAACAAATCTACTACCAGAAATTTTGGAAATTGATTTTTGACCTCATTCAGGGAGATTGATTTAACGTGTAGCTAATTGAAACTTATTGATGTAAGTCTTTTTTCTTAGATCTGAGATCCCCCACCATACTGGCCCAAGCATCTAGGATGCTACTAAAAACACTTGACTCTCTTTTTTATGGTTTGCAATAGCATTTTATGTATATATTTTACATAGGTGTTTATTGTATGTTTTGTGGGGTATATATTGTTTAATGAATGACTCTCAAAATTTGCTTGTATTCCACCTGGATTTTTCTGTGATTTCATATGCTTGTGGTATCTTCTGATACCTCTCCTTTAAAATAAATAAAATACTACTGGAGAAAAAAAGAAACATTCATGTGGTATGTGTCCCTGGAAAAAAAGTTCTGTACAAGCATTCTATTTGCTAGATATCAAATGTATGTTCTGGGTAGCCACATAACAAATTATTTATTTATGTGTTTTTTGTTCATACCAACCTGACCAGCACAACATTGGCCCATTAATTTACCATTCCTGTCTAGTTCTAGCACTCCACTTCATATCATTAACAGTGTCTTCTTTCCAGGGAGAAATACATTTTGGTAACTGCATGTTATATTCACACAATCAGATCAAAAATCTGGTTCAGTGGATCACTGTGGACAACTGGCTTGCATTCTTTGAAGAAACACCTAATCACATTTCCTTGCTTGTCTGCAGAATTTTCCACTCCTACATGCTCCATTTTTGAGTACAAATCAGCAACTTCCTTGACAGGCTGTCACTCTGGAGTGCATTTGGTCTTTTTCTCTAAAAGTCTGCTTGATAATTGCCTCAGTGATGTACTTACAACCAGCCATCCTCCCACCACAACTGATAAGCTGCTGTTCTTCTCTCATCTTTGCTAACTCTTCTGATATGTGGGCCGGCTACTTCAACTCAGGTCATTAGTGCTAAAATGATGGCTCCGGCCCTTCTCTCTCAGGGTATACCCAAATACACTTTTATTTTGATGGCTTCTATATGTCAGATAAAGAAAATATGATCCCCTTCTTGTTTGCTTATTTTGTCTTAGCACCCGCTAGGGCAAAGTTTGATATATAGGTGTAGTTTGTTTTTCCTAGCATCAGGAAACCTCCCCATTATCATAATGCCATGCTTGCCTAGTCATTTATAGTTCTTGGACAGTATCAGGAAATCTAATTTACTCCCCATATGCCACAGCAGATATACGGGACCTTGTGTCATGTATTCTTGATAAGTTGCTAGTGGTGTGTGGGGCAAACCATTTGTATGTTCCTGGGTATGTATGTGGCTAGCATGTAGAGAAAGTTGCTGCAATCTATGTCTCCAGCAAAATGGTCTCCCCACACAGTTCACCTGACATCATGTTTATGTTGCATATACATAAAAGTACTAGCTAAGGAATATTAAAACTGAGCAGTGTGATAACTCTCTATCTGATGCAGAATTTCAAACATCTCGGTAACTTGGCAGGGTGGGCAGCACCTAACCTCATCTTGCTTCTCCTTTCTGCCACTGTTACACCACATATGATATGGACTACATTGTTTATGATTGCAGTTCATGTTTGGAGTTTTCTACCTTCTGTCATAAAACTTTGTTTTATTTTATCAAGCTTGTGAATTGAATGCACATCATTAACATAATTTTAAATGTGCTATTTTTCATTAGCATTACTCCAAATGACATATAATGCACACACAAGTACTTTTTCATGTACTTACATTACTCTTTTTTCATGATTCACAGACTGTCTGCAAAATAATTTCTTTGAGGAGCACATTTTAATTCATTCATGTGTGGTTGTTCACAAAATGACACAATATTTAATTTATTTCATCATATAGTGTTTTTTCCTTTATTAATTACAGAAAGCAATTAATAGTTATTGCATTTCGATACTTAAGCAGCAGGTTATCTATGTAATCAATAAATCAGGCATCAACATCTAAGTTAGTCTGTGTCAGGCTTCACGTTAAAGATATTTTATCAGTCTTAACTAAGTTCAGCTGCAAAAAGCTTTACTTCTAACTAAACATTCACCATCCCTGGAATATTGACTTTACTGCTAAAACCATGTTTATCCTTTCTTCTGCCAATAAAAGGAGCTAGAAGGCATTCATTTCTGAACTTTCGCTTTTACAAACAAATTACTCTCTGCTTTCTGTCAGTTGCTCTTTTGAGTAAATATAAGGGAAAGAAAACCTATCATTCTCAATGCAGTGTTGTTCGGGAAAGGAGAAGAATGAAAGAACTGACTCGATCTCCCACCAGAACATTAATGGCTTGTTGCCATAAACCTACAGTCAGAAGCTCTTTGAAAAGCAAGACTTCAAAATGCCATTGTTGTGTCTCCACCCTTGAAGCTCAAAAGAAGGAAAAAAGGAGCAAGATGTCTTATTTGTATTCTTTACAGCAACTTGAATGACATTAAGTGACCTTTGTGCTGTTAGTATACCTCTGTGGACTGACCCTACCACTATGGTTTTAATCATAAAACATCTTTTATTTAACTTCTGAATGACAAGGAACTCCCCTTAGACAGAACACAGTCACCTTCCTGTCAGTGTTGGCCAACATAATCATGTGCATCACTGTTTTGCAGTGATTTCTTATTTTTCATTCTATTTTTACTGACTGTGCAAGCCAACAAGAAACACTGTCTGTTCTCTGGTTCAGTGACTTGCACAGAGTGTCACACAGTATGTAAGTGAAGGCTGAGAGAATTTCAGACATGACCGGAGGAGGAAACTTGTTACTAGCTCATAGCCCCTTCTCATCCGTAACTTTTGACATTTTTGTGCCTCTGTGCATACCTCTCAACTGTACAAATTTTCTCAGAATGTCCAGATTTTTCTTTATATTTTTTGGTCTGTTCATCCTAAAATATGTGGTTTTCTGGCAAATTACTGAAGACTGAAGTCACTAAATAATGACACACATTTGGGTTTCTGACTTTATGTCCTCAAACAATGTGTGCTAACACAAAATCTGTTGCTCTAACAACTTAGTTTATAAGAGCAATATTTAAAACTTGTCCATAGTTTTGGGCTTTTGTCCCTCATTATTTTCACCTTTGTCCAGATTTCTTGCATTAAGAGGTTGAGAGGTATACCTTTGAGACTAATGCCCGTGTTTACCACAACAGCAAAAAAAAAAAAAAAAGAACACATTTTCAGCACTCTACATCTGTGGTGTCTGCCAGGCCTGGGGGGAAACACAGTTAATCTGCAGTATTCATCTGCACTTACTTCGGGGTAAAAAGACTTTGTGACCAGGTTATTAGATGAAAAGGCACCTTGGACTAGCCACCTATCCATTATCAAAGTGTGTAACATAAGAAGTATCTGTCCTGCCCAACCCTTCAAACATTACCCCATAGCCCAGTACTTTTCTCTTCTTGTGTCTAATAGGCTGTTCCAGTGGAGAAAAGGGAATCCATACTAATGTGGGAAAATTAAACAGCTAACCTGCCTGCAATGCAAACCTGTATTCGGCAGTACTCCTATGACACACCTCCTGTGCCATTCATGCAGAAACACAGATGCATAAATATAGCTGTAACCAAAGAGATAATGAATGACAAATTGGTGGTAAAATGGCTACATATATGAATGATAATATTAGTAAACTGACAGTGTATTCTGTTTACTATTTTCCAAAATGGGGAAACCTTTAAACAGATATGGGCATGTTAACCATGCTATCACGGTCTTCCTGAGATGAGTCTGCAATCTCATCACTCATATCATTTGCGTTGAATTTAGAACAGATTATCTAAGCAACATCAATAATAATCTATTAGAGTCTGTGGCAAGACATTGCGTACCTGCACAAATCAAAAGTAGAGTATACCTTTGCATTCTAGTGGGATCGGTATTCACTTGATCCACAAGTCATATTTTGATAGTTAGTACTCTAATTGGCTCTGATTGTGATAACTCACTCTTTTGTGTACCACCTACTGTATAAGAGTTTACCTAGAAAAATCTCAATAAGGAGTTTTTAAAAAGGGACATGCTCTCATCACTTTTAACACTTTTGACAGCTGACTGGGCTATTGTTCAGTACTAACATACTCTCTTCTTTGGATACATTGGTTACATCGCTAACTTCCGTGAAATTCTGAACAAGCTTATCCAAAATATAACTAACATTTGAATTAAAAGTTGCACCTACAATGGGTAGCGTGTTCCATCAAGAAATTAATGACAAAGATAGGCAATGCATATGGTAGGTAAAAGCTAGAAGGAATCACAAGAATATGAGGAGAGCAATGAACGTTTGAAGAAAGATGTAAATCATCTGAACAAAAAAAGATGAATAATGCCATTATGAGAGCCTACAAGTTTCTTTCCTGTCAAGCACACTGATATTAAGGAAGGAGATTGAGATACTCATCAAACAAACAAATGGTTTTCTTTAAAAGCAAATAAACTGTCTCTTGGTTGCTGGACATCATACACAGGCCACTGAAGCGTTTCACCTAACCTCAATGAAAGAAGACATGATAGTTCCTGTATAAACTGTACACAAGAAATCACTGCAACAACTGCATTGGCCTTACATTTAAATGCTCATATGTGAAATCTCTCTTTTTAAAAGTAATATATTTATATATATATATATATATATATATATATATATAATATCATTGAGTTTTCAGAAACTTGAATTTTATATGGTTGACAACACATGATCTAGTTTCCGAAAATTAAAAAAAGAGCAAATCAACTGTCTCTTGAAATATCCATTGGTCAAAATTGCAAATGAAAAAAATAACATAATTACAGTCATATCTAAAATTACTGAAAACAACAAATAACAACCTGCTATACCAAATGCAAGACTGCAAAAAAGTACGGTAAGATCAAATTCCCTGACCCTGCCGCAGTATGGTCTTACATAAAAAGCAGATGACCAAAACACCATTAAGGGGAATACTCACGCATATGGACTTCACTCTTATTTACAACAGTAAAAAATATTCACTTATATGAGTGTTCACTCTTCTGACCTGCAATCATAGTCCATAATCCCTTTCCCATTTTTGCATATGAGGTCAGGGTGTCAATTCAAGAGTGAGAATCATATAGAACAATGGCGTACACTGCAAGGTGAGTAGCGATGCCATAGCTGTTCTTCCATTCTGCACACTCACACCTGTGGCCAATTGCGATAGTTAGTTAGTCGAATAAAAGTTTTTCAAGACTCCCAGAATGCGAGCCATTTCTGTTGTCATTCCAGACCTTAGTACATCCTATGTCATGGCCTATTTACATTAAGACAATATTTTTTGCATGTCAAAGAACACGTTTCAATAAATAAAATGTTCAATCTTTGTAATTGTCCTTACCTATTTGATAGTCCATATGTCTACTCTTCCTTGTATGGCATTTCTTGCTGTGTTACAACTTTATTTGGTGTCACATCATTAGCACATTCTATCTCTTTATTTGGTGACACAGTGTCAACACATGCTTTTTGTGTATTTAGTGACACAGCATCAGCACATGCTCTCTCTGTGTTGCTGAGATAACAGAAACACATGCTCTGTATATATTTGGTGACACAATAGAGCATGTTCTCTTTTTATTTGGGGACACAACAACAGTAAATGCTCTGTCTGTATTTGGTGACACAGCATCAGAACATGCCATCTTTCTTTAACTCTTCATCATCACAGTTTTTGCAGTTTCTACTTTATTCATAAGAACTGGGTTCTTAGCAGTTTGACCGATGCATTTGTCTTGTATAAACATATGTTTCCTTCTATGTAACATAATTTCTTTTCCATGAGCTACACAGGATCTTAGTTTAGTGCCTTACAATGTATTCACCGGCAAGTAGCACAAAGAACTAAGTCTGTGAGTTGTCAATGAACTGATCCCTGTGGTCCTGGGTTTGATTCCCAAAGCTTATGTCTACCTCCTGTGTGACTTTAAGCAAGTCATTGCCACTGTAGAAATGAGACCCCAACTCCATGTGCAAAAGGGGGTGAGGTTGTATT